>NC_135827.1:31103419-31240919 GCF_964213995.1 Mustelus asterias
TGGGGGGGCGGCACGGTAGCACAGTGGTTAGCACTGCTGCTTCACAGCTCCAGGATCCCGGGTTCGATTCCCGGCTCGGGTCACTGTCTGTGTGGAGTTTGCACATTCTCCTCGTGTCTGCGTGGGTTTCCTCCGGGTGCTCCGGTTTCCTCCCACAGTCCAAAGATGTGCGGGTTAGGTTGATTGGCCAGGTTAAAAATTGTCCCTTAGAGTCCTGGGATGCGTCGGTTAGAGGGATTTGTGGGTAAAATATGTGGGGGGAGGGCCTGGGTGGGATTGTGGTCGGTGCAGACTCGATGGGCCGAATGGCCTCCTTCTGCACTGTAGGGTTTCTATGTTCTATGTTAACGTTTAGCTCGATCATGCTGACATGGCTTCTGACATGTTACATATTCCTTCTGTCCACTGCAGCCTTTTCCTCCACTTTAATTTCTTTTTAAGCATTCGGAAAGCAGTCCGCTCGAAACTTGCCTTCAAAATCCCCCGATGGATGACCCAGATGTGGGTCTGATTGCACTGCTACTGCCCTCGTATGTCATCCTCTGTGGGCAGATAGCGCACTGTTTTGACAGGGGCTTAGCGTACTTGTCAGGATTTGTTTCCCAAATAGGGGGGTAGCCAGAGTCCTGTCTCCCTCCTGGTTTCTATCTTCTTAACTGCACCCTTTGTGGAACTGGGGCAGTGAACCTGGTACAAGATGCCTCTTTTATGAAGGTGTTGTTTACCCCAGGGGTGGCTAAATTAAAATTGACCCCTCCTTTCCTATTGATCTTTTAGAGATACTTATTAACACTGTGGATTAAACTGCTGTATTTCCCTACACCCTTTTTATGGACCCATTCACAGGGGATGCCAGGGATCTGGTGGCAGAGTTTTAATTCTTTCATGGGATGTGGGCCAACATTTGTTGCCCATCCCTAGTTGCCCTAGAATTGAGTGGCTTGCTCGGCCATTTCAGAGGGCAGTTAAGAGTCACTCATTGCTGTGGCTCTGGAGTCGCATGTAGGCCAGACCGGGTCAGGACGGCAGATTTCCTTCCCTAAAGGACATTAGTGACCCAGATGGGTTTTTACAACAATCAATGGTAGTTTCCATAGAATCCCCTGCAGTGCAGAAGGAGGACATTCGGCCCATCGAGTCTGCTCCGACCACAATCCCACCCAGGCCCTATCACCAAATCGCAAAGTCATGTCAATATGTGGAGATAGCAGCAGGCCCGCATCATCAAAGTGCAGTGGATGCTGGGGACAGTGAGTAAATTTAAGGAGAGGTTAGATAGATTTTTAATGGGTTGAAGGGTTATGGGGAGAGGGCAGGAAAATGGGGATGAGGAGCTTATCAGCCATGATCGAATGGCGGAGCGGACTCGATGGGCCGAATTCTGCTCTTGTATCTTATGAACTTTATTGCAAAGGAGATTGTTGAATTGGGCATTAGGAATGGATTCGAGCCGTATCTAGACCTGTTCTAGAGTGAGAACAGTTCAAAGGATAAAGTGAGAAGTCCGGGAGCAGGGGCTAAGATTGGGTCGAAAGCTTGCAGGACCCAATGGCTCTTTTTACTGTGCCTATAAGCTGTTATGACAACTTCCTGGATATTACCCATGGTCCTCCCAGCAGGTGGAGATCTTCAGCGAGTTGGGACAATAGGCTGGCCTGGCTGCTTTCCATACCTCCCTTGGATGACCCAGATAAGCTTGGCGTGTGTGCTGCTGGGAAGAAGGCTGAAATTATAAGGAGCAATTCCTGACTTGCTGGGCCTTGATGATGGCGGAGCACTGATACTGAGTTGATCTTGGAGAATCTCAAATATATTCTATATTAAATTATGTAAAACCTTGTACCCTGGTCATTACTCCAGAGGATGTGAAACCCACTTCAGTGTTTGCTCAGTAGCAATGCAGAACAATCTCTTCCTGTTTGTACAGTTACTCCTCCAGGAGTGTTAATGAGTAACCGTTGAAATGCCTGCTGTGTAAGGTCAGGCCATTTAGCACAAAACAAATCAATGAAAGAGGGTGTAGTGCAGGATAATGAAATATCCTTTTCCACTCAGTCTGATAGCATTAAGAGCCCTGGCGCGTTTACAGTAGAACCCGTGTAAAGACGTGGGGAAACACCCCCTTCAGTGCAAACACAGTGACACATTTAGGAAAGCTGTGTAAATCTTAGTGTAAATGCCGTCATAAGGGTTTTCTGATTGTTGAATCTTCAGCTGCTCTGTGATAACCTCGTGCTTTACCTGCGAGTTCTCCCGTTAACAAGGGCGCGAGGGGCAAGGTTTGAAGGAGATGGACGAGACAAGTTTTTTTACACACAGGGTGGTGGGAACTCGTTGCCAGGGGAGGTAGTGGGAGCAGATATGGTAGTGATTTTTAAGGGGCGTCTGGACAAATACATGAGTAGGATGGGAATAGAGGGATATGGTCCCCCAGAAGAGCAGGGGGTTTCAGTTTAGACGGGGGCAGCATGGTCGTTGCAGGAGGGCCGAAGGGCCTGTTCCTGTGTTGTAATTTTCTTTGTTCTTTAACAAGAAAGATAGCTTCTCTTTTTATTGCCCTTTTTCACCATGCTCGGTCTAACTTTTTCACTGTAAATTGTCCTGCTTTCTGGCCACATATTTGCACAATCACTGAGTGTCGTAGTATCCCGGTCTGTGCTGAGTTAACTGGGGTGGGGAATGGAGGGGTTAACACTTAGAAACATAGAAACCCTACAGTGCAGAAAGAGGCCATTCGGCCCATCGAATCTGCACCGACCACAATCCCACCCAGGCCCTACCCCCATATCCCTACATACTTACCCGCTAATCCCTCTAATCTACGCATCTCAGGACATTAAGGGGCAGTTTTATCATGGCCAATCAACCTAACCTGCACATCTTTGGACTGTGGGAGGAAAACCCACGCAGACACGAGGAGAATGTGCAAACTCCACACCGACAGTGACCCAAGCCGGGAATCGAACCCGGATCCCCCCCCCCCCCCCCCCCCCCCCACACACACACACGCACGCACACACTCCTAATTTCTACCCCTCGCTTTACGCAGGTGGGGTAGACTCCCTTCCCCAACCTGGTTGGACAATGCTCACCTCCTGACACTGGCTGAGGTGAAACAAGGGCAGGGTCAGCCACTCGAGTGAAGCCCTACATAGACGAATAGGCAACGAGCACTGATTTGCCAGACTGGCACACAATTGGTTGGTACTTGGGCAGGGTATTGGCAAGTTCAAAGACTGTGTAAAGCTGTGTTTTACAAAGTCAGCGACTTTGGGAGAGATATGGAAAGGAACCAACAAGTTGTGAAATGCACAAGTCCTGCCTGTAAACCATTCCTGAGGCACACAGCTTCAATGCGGAGTGTTGGAACGTGGAGCTCTCCTGCTCACAATCAGTGTTCCAAACACACACACACACACACACACACACACACACACACACGGCCTTTAGTGCCTGTGCAATCTCAGCAGCCGAAGCTCGGTGAGCGAGAGTTCAGAGTGAAACACACCTTATTACAGCTTTGTGAAAACAGGCAAGGAGGCAATGCTGTAGATCATTCCCCCCCCCCCCGCCAACCGCCCCCCCCTCCCGCCCCGCCCCCCCCCCCCCCCCCACCTCCCCCAATCTCTACACTGAGTCCTCGAGTGATTCCCTGAATGTCTTACCCCCAACGACACAAGCTTTTGTGCATTACTGCTGGGCTAAAGGAAATGCGTACACGACACCCTTTGTTAATTCCCTGTATTCCTGCTTGTACCGCCCTGCTTGAATTTCCCCGGATTCACAGGGATTGAAGGAAGCCCGTTTGCAAAACACCCTTCGATACGTTCCCTTCGTGGGTTTCCTCCGGGTGCTCCGGTTTCCTCCCACAGTCTGAAAGATGTGCCGGTTAGGGTGCATTGGCCGTGCTAAGTTCTCCTTCAGTGTACCCGAACAGGTGCCGGAGTGTGGCGACTAGAGGATTTTCACTTCATTGCAGTGTTAATGTAAGCCTACTTGTGACGCTAATAAATAAACTTTAAGGATGTGCAGGTTGGTTTGACTGGCCTTGCTAATTGCCTCTTAGTGGCAGGGGGACTAGCAGGGTAAATATGTGGGATTATGGGGATAGTTGGGATTGGTTGGGATTGTTGTTGGCACAGCCTTGATGGGCCGAATGGCCTCCATCTGCACTGTAGGATTCGATGTCTTGTGAAAATTGACAGATTTTCAGTGAAACAACAGAATTGGAACTCCCACAAGTCAAACTGAATCCTCCACATGCAGTGGGCCCTGTGTACAAAATCTGACAATCTCCTCTGCTGATGTGTTGGTGGTTCAGTTCTGTCTCACTCCTGTCTGTCATACACTACTTTATGTCATAAAAAAGAAGCAATGGAATTTTCCATGGATATTGTAGTGGAGTATGGAGATCTCACCTTTTAATTGACATTAATAATGCATCTGGATTTTTTGTTACACAAGAAGTTGTTACAGAAAAGTTTGGCTTTTGAAATTGGAGGCAGCGAGCCCAATTTTACCATCAAGTTGCGCCCGTTTTCGGGGACGAAAACTTGGTAAAGTCGGGCGTGAGGCGAGTAGCGTGATCCGCGCCCGCCTCCGAACCCATTCCCCCTTTACCAAGGGCCTAAAATGGCTGCCGTCGGCACCGCGCCCGAAATGGGTGCAACTTAATGGGCTGCACATCCAAACTTACTGGCACTTATCCCTTTAGCACTGCGTTGGTCCGTCCAGATTCGGCACGAAACAGACATGGACCGCAAAGGGGGGAGGGGGGGGGGGTCAAATGGCTCTCTGGTGAGGGGGAGGCTGGGGGACAGGGGCAGGGGGATCCGCTGCCACTCTGCGTGCAATCAGTGGGAGGGAAGGGGCTGTCCGCTGCCACTCTTCCTGAGATCGGTGGGGCTGCGATCGGTCTGGGTACCGGGGTGGTTGGGGGGGATAAGAGGGTCAGTTATGTTGTGGGGGTGAGGCAATGTCTGTGGGGGCCAAGGGAAGGAATTATCCAGCCCGGGAGCGATGTGATGGAGGAACGTTTTTCTTTTTTTTACTGCGCATGCGCAGTTGGAGACGCTGAGTGGAGCTGCAGCGTTTCGAGCACGGTAGGCCCTGTCCTCAGGCTTCTGCAGCGCGATTCAGAATCGCTGCTATTTTTTTCAGGCAGAGTGCGTATGGGGGCACCGAAGAACGGGTCTAGAAGTCGGATCTGAAACACTCCCAGTTTCAAGTCTGCCCAGCACTTAGAATCAAAATAGTAAAATAGGGCCCAACGTGAATTAAGAATTGCTGGATTTGGGTGCCAGTTGCTAGGCTAGCATTGCCCGTCCCTAATTGCCTTGAGAAGGTGATGGTGAACCACCTCCCTGAGCCGCTACAGTTTGTTTGGTGCAGGTAAACCCACCGTGCTGTTCGGGAGAGAATTCTAGGATTTTGAGCCAACGACAGTGAAGGAACACCAATAGATTTCCAAGTCGGGATGTTGTGTGACATGGAATATGGAATTTGCAGATGATGGGGTTCCCGTGAATCTGCTGCCCTTGTCCTTCTGTCTGTTGGAAGTTGTGGAGTTTGGAAGGTGCTGTCGAAGGAGCCTTGATGAGTTGCTGCATCTTGTAGATGGTACACACTGCTGCTACTGTGCATCGATGGTGAAGGGAGTGAATGTTTAAGGTGCGAATCAAGGAGGCTGCTTTGTCCTGGATAGTGTTGAGCTTCTTGAGTGTTCATAGAATCATGGACTCCCTACAGTGCAGAAAGAGGCCATTCAGTCCATTGAGTCTGCACTGACAATCCCACTCAGACCCTGTCCCGTAACCCCACACATTTACCCTGCTAATCTCCCTGACTCTAGGGTCAATTTAGCCTGGCCAATCAACCTAACCTGTACATCTTTAGACTGTGGGAGGAAACCGGAGCACCCGGAGGAAACCCACGGAGACATAGGGAGAACGTGCAAACTCCGCACAGACAGTGACCCGAGGCCGGAATTGAACCTGGGTCCCTGGCGCTGTGAGGCAGCAGTGCTAACCACTGTGCCACCGTGCCACTCAATTCAGTGATGGTATAATGCCATTGACCACCAAGGGGGAGATAGCTGAATTCTCTGTGGTTGAAGATGGTCATTGCCTGACACTTGTATGGTGTGATCGTTACTTGATGAACAGCCAAAAGAGAGTAAGACTAACTGAGTAATTTTCAGGTTGTGACGCTGTAATGAGCAGGAACAACCACAAGAATCCATGTGGAGCCTCAACTATTTACAGTTTGTATCAATGAGGGGACCAAGTGTACGACATCCAGTTTAGCTGATGGCGCAAAGCCAGGTGGGAAAGTAAACGGTGAGGAGAACATGAGGAGGTTGAATGTGGGTTAGCCACGCAAGTGGGTGAGAACATGGCAGGTGGAATATGATGTGGTGAAATGTGAAATTATCCATTTTGATTGGAAAAATATGGAAGCGTATATCTCTAAAAGGTGAGAGACTGGGACATGTTGGTGTTCAGACAGATTTGGGTGACCTTCTACACAATCTCAAAAAGTTAACACACGTACAGCCAGCAATTCCGAGAGCAAATGGTGTGTTAGCCTTTATTCCGAAGAGATTGGAATATGATTATGTTGGGCCTTGGTGAGACCATACTAATAGTAACTGTGCACAGCTTTAGTCTCCTTTAAGGGAGTTCAGTGCGTGCATTCTCTTAATCCCTACTCCTACTTCCCAATTACTAACTTCAGATCCTGAGATTACCTTCAAATCCTTGTGCTTTTACTTCCGCAGATAATTTCTTGTGCGGAATCTTATCAAACCTCTGGAAGTTCATATTGATGACTTTTGATTTTGATTTGATTTATTATTGTCACATGTATTGGGATACAATGAAGAGTATCGTTTATTGCGCGTTATACAGATAAAGCATACCGTTCATAGAGTACATAGGAAAGGAGAGAGTGCAGAATGTAGTGTTAAAGTCATAGCTAGGGTGTAGAAAAAGATCAGTTTAATGTATGGTGCGTTCATTCAAAAGTCTAATGGCAGCAGGGAAGAAGCTGTTCTTGAGTCGGTCGGTACGTGACCTCAGACTTTTGTATCTTTTTCCCGAAGGAAGAAGGTGGAAGAGAGAATGTCCGGGGTGCGTGAGGTCCTTGATTATGCTGGCCACTTTTCCGAAGTGTAGACAGAGTCAATGGATGGGAGGCTGGTTTGCGTGATGGATTGGGCTACATTCATGACCTTTTGTAGATCCTTGTGGTCTTGGGCAGAGCAGGAGCCATACCAAGCTGTGATACAACCAGAAAGAATGCTTTCTATGGTGCATCTGTAAAAGTCGGTGAGAACCGTAGCGGTCAACGTCTCCTATGTTAACAACCTACTCAAAGATACTCTGCCAGATTGGTCAGATATGACCTACACATTACAATTCTGTGAAGTCTCTCTGATCACCTTATAGTTGTCTAAGTACGCAGCCACTCCACCCCTCGTGTTTGAAACGCACAGTTTAGCAGTCAGTATTTCACAGCATGTTGTCTCTTCACAAAGATTCTCAAGGCCAGAATTTATTGTCCATCCCTGGTTGCCCTTGTGTTTCTGGTTAAAGTAGCTTGATATTCTGTGAATCATAGAAGCTTGTATTACTTCAAGAGCTGCCAGTGAACATCATAAGACGATGCAGGGTCATTACAGAATTATTGCAGCACAACTGGAGGCCATTTGGCCCATCATGTCTGCCCTGGCTCGCCGACTGAGCAATTCACCTTAATGCCACTCCCCTGCTTTCTCCCCGGACCTCTGCACATTCTTCCTTTTCACACAGCACTCTATTTCCCTTTGAATGCTTCGATTGAACCTGCCTCCACAACACTCTCGGGCAGTGAATTCCTGACCCCAAGCACTCACTGTGCGAATAGAGTTTTCCTTATGTCGCTATTGCTTCTTTTGGCGCCAAAGGAGGCTATTCGGCCCATTGAGTCTATGCCTTCCTCTCCCTCTCTAGAGCAATCCAGTTAATCCCATTCCCCCCCCCACTCTATCCAAAGAGATTTATATCCCTCTCACGCTCCTTCAGTGTCCTTCTCATTCCGTCAGCCCCATATCTGATGCGACCATTCTCGTAGATAATAAGTTCCAGATCATCACCCGCTCACTGTGTGAAATGTTTATCATCAAACCAGACCTGCACCTCCTCTTCAAAACCTTATTTTATTTATTTATTAGTGTCACAAGTAGGCTTACATTAACACTGCAGTGAAGAGGGAGTATTAAGAATGAAGTTTTACCAGGCTGTTTCCTGGAATGGCAGGTCTGTCAGATCAGGAGAGATTAAGTGGGTTAGGATTATATTCACTGGAGCTTAGAAGAATGAGAGGGGATCTCATAGAAACTTATAAAATTCTAACAGGGTTAGACAGGATAGATTCAGAAAGAATGTTCTTGATGGTGGGGGAGTCCAGAACTAGGGGTCATAGTTTGAGGATAAGGGGAAAACCTTTTAGAACTGAGGTGAGGAGAAATTTCTTCACCCAGAGGGTGGTGAATGTGTGGAATTCACTACCACAGAAAGTAACTGAGGCCAAAAATTAGTGTGATTTCAAGAAGAAATTAGATATCGCTCTAAGGGATCAAGGGATATGGGAGGGAAGAGGGGATCAGAATATTCTATGATCAAAATGAATGGTGAAGGACTGAATGGCTTCTAGTTTCTATGTTTACCGTGAAAATCCCCTAGTCTCCACACTCCAGTGCTTGTTCGGGTACACTGAGGGAGAATTTAGCATGGCCAATACACCTAACCAGCACGTCATTCGGACTGTGTGAGGAAACTGGAGAAAATCCAACGCAGACACGGAAAGAACGTGCAGACTCTGCACAGACAGTGACCCAAGCCGGGAATCGAACCCGGGTCCCTGTTGCTGTGAGGCAGCAGTGCTAACCACTGTGCCACCGTGCCGCCCCTTAGCCCCTGTCTCCTAGTTCTGGTACCGTCTGGTTAATGTGAACTGCAAGTAGTTGGGGATTGTCATTTAACTTCATTGTGTCTTATTAGTCGCCTCCTTGAGATTTGGTGATGTTCAAAGCAATTGTTGTTCAGAATTAGCCGGCTTTTGTTTGAGTTTCAAATCCCCAATCTGATTTTTGACGCAAAATATTAAATGGGAAAACCATACAAAAGCAAAATAGATATTTATGCTAACCAGTCCTCCGAACATCTTGTAGATATCAAATTGATGAACATTGAAAATGTGTTTTTAAGTACCTGTTATTATCAATCGTCATTTCCCGGCGCTGGTTAAAAACATTCCTGAATTTTAAATATTCCATCTGTCAAAGCCCACATGTCATGTCTTCAACAGAACATCTGCTAAACAATTAGGAGTTTTTATTGGTGCCATGTATTATATTCCACAGTGGACCATATTGAGCAGGTTGACCCCTCATCAAACTAAATGTTGAGAGTGATTCAGATAGCGTTAGTGAATGATGGGTGGTGTTGTACCTGTCCAATTCAGATACTTCAACCAGCTTCTTAATCAAAGTTGCCTTTATTTATGAGAAGGACATAGATAATGCAACAAACTTTATTAAATATAGTTAACCCGTAAATTTCCCACTAAAGAAACACCAGGATTCAGCTATACTACCCGTAAAGATGGCTTGGTAGGCTGTTGATCCAGTCCGTAGGTCCCTCTGGGTTCGTCTTCACGGAGGTGATTCTCGCTGGCCGTTTCTGCCTTGCTTGCTTGCTTCCTTCTCTGGTCTGGTCCGGTCTCGGTCGTCTCCCGCCTTGAGCCTTCATTCCCAAAGTGTCCGGAATGCCTATTTTATCCCCCTGTGGCCTCGCGCTTTTTTTTTTCACCTGCCCTTGGCCTTATGCCAATGGGATTCCGGGAAGGGGGGGGGCTATCTCAGCGCCCAATGGTCGAGTTGGTGACCAGTTGACAGGATATTTGAGCCCGCCCTGGGAGCCTTGGAGTCAGGCCCCATCTAGGCAGCGGACAATAGGCCGGTGCATGTCAAATAGGAGCGATGACCACTTGATTGGTTATAGAGAAGGCGGATCCAGACATGCCCCGGCAGCCTGTCTGAGTTCTGTATATTCGAACTTTGGCCAGGTCTGATTTTCTGCAGGCTATTTGCTGCAGGTGACTGTAGTTTAGTTTCGAGCGCCCAATTCTTTAATTTCAAATGCCCAATTTTATTTTGGGTTCAGCACCACAGTAGTAAATGATTTTTCTATATAAAATACACTGATGACTTTGACATTTAACTACCCAATGGTTCATTTTACACCACTGTTCCATTATGTGGCTGAATAAACTCAGTTGCTTCATAGGGAAGTAATTTTGCATTGTACCGATCAGGAGTCAGAAGATTACTTCTGTTTTAAACGGTGCCTTCATGAGTTACATGCTTCTATTCAAATAGCTGTATTTATTAAATGAATCCAAGCCAAAAAGGCAACCAAATGTCCCCTTTGCAGTGAGGGACAAAGTCCTGTCCAAGAGTCTAACATTAAGACAGTGGAACTGGCGGCGGGGGCACGGTTTAAAAATATGGGGCCTCCCATTTCATACGTGGAGATGGGGATTGCTTTCTCTCTCGGAGGGTCATTGGTCTGTGGCATTCTTTTCCCCAGAGCTCTGTGGAGACGGGAATTTTCCACGTTTTCCTACGGCAGAGGGTAGAGCTTCCAGTCCTGCCCAAGTTGATGACAATTTGCGTGGCTTGCCCATTCCGCTGTCAGGAAGGTCAACTTCGTCAGGACTGGAAAATACTGCGGGCAGGAAGGACTGGAAAATCCTGCCCAGGGGTCAATGAGTATTTTTAAGGCCGAGTTAGATAGATTTTTGAGGAAGTCAAAGGGACGTAGACTGGAAAGTAGAGTTGAAGCCACAGTCATGTCAGCTGTGATCTTATCAAATGGTGGCACCAAATCGAGGGGCCGAATGGTCTTATCTTATCCTAATTTGTCTGATCACATGTTAGGGTGCTGTTTACCCTCAATCATCAGGCTGTAAACAATCAGCAGCTAAAAAGGAAATACTGTTCAATGTTTCGGATGAAGTCCCTTCAACCGACCAGGGGTCTTCTTTTTTTCTCAGACACTGACTGACTTGTGCATCTTCCTTTTACTTATTCCGGCACTCTTTTTCATAGAACCATAGAATCTCTACAGTGCAGAAGGAGGCCATTTGGCCCATCGAGTCTGCATCGACCACAATCCCACCCAGGTCCAATCCCCGTATCCCCATTTACCCTGCCAGTCCCTTTGACACTAAGGGGCAATTTAGCATGGCCAATCAACCTCCCCACACATCTTTGGACTGAGGGAGGAAACCGGAGCACCCGGAGGAAACCCACGCAGACACTGGGCGAACGTGCAAACTCCACACAGTGACCCAAGCCGGGAATCGAACCCGGGTCCCTGGCGCTGTGAGGCAGCAGTGCTAACCCGCTGTGCCACCGTGCCGCCTGTTTCACTCCCTCTCGAACCTGAATTTTCTAATTCGCGTTTTTTATACTGAAGGGCCAGTTACGCGGGGACACGAGTTAAAAGTGAGGGGTGGGAGGTTTAGTGGGGATTTGAGGAAAACTCTTTTACTCGGAGGGTGTTGATGGTCTGGAATGCGCTGCCTGGGAGGGTGGTGGAGCCGGGATGCCTCACATCCTTTAAAAAGTACCTGGATGAGTACTTGGCTCGCCATAACATTCAAGGCTATGGGCCAAGTGCTGGCAAGTGGGACTGGGTGGGCAGGCCAGGGCCTATCATGTGTCGGTGCACTCGATGGGCTGAAGGGCCTCATCTGCACTGTAGTATTCTGTGATTCATTCTGCCCAATTTTCGTTTCTGTTCATTTCTGAGTACAGTTGTTGTTGCCGAGTTCACACCACAATCCAATTCCGGTTTCACCCACCCACTGTGTTCTCCAGAAGCCCTTTGTGCCCCCCTCCCCCTGCCCCTTGCCGTTTAGGCTTCACTCTGTTCAATGTATTTCGCTTCACACTTTGGTTTCCCGGGAAAGCTGTGGGACAAAGCCCCAGGGCCTGATGGCATCTATCCTCCACTGCTCAGGGAGACGAGAGATGAAATTGCTGGGCCTCTGACGGAAATTTTTGTCGCTTCTTTGGACACGGGTGAGGTCCCTGAGGATTGGAGGATAGCGAATGTGGTCCCGTTGTTTAAGAAGGGTAGCAGGGATAACCCAGGAAATTATAGGCCGGTGAGCTTGACGTCCGTGGTAGGGAAGTTGTTGGAGAGGATTCTGAGAGACAGGATGTATGTGCATTTAGAACGGAACAATCTCATTAGTGACAGACAGCATGGTTTTGTAAGAGGGAGGTCGTGCCTTACAAATTTGGTGGAGTTTTTTGAGGAAGTGACAAAAACGGTTGATGAAGGAAGGGCCGTGGATGTCATCTATATGGATTTCAGTAAGGCATTTGACAAAGTCCCACATGACAGGTTGGTTAAGAAGGTTAAGGCTCATGGGATACAAGGATAAGTGGCTAGATGGGTGGAGAACTGGCTTGGCCATAGGAGACAGAGGGTAGTGGTCGAAGGGTCTTTTTCCGGCTGGAGATCTGTGACCAGTGGTGTTCCGCAGGGCTCTGTACTGGGACCTCTGCTATTTGTGATATATATAAATGATTTGGAAGAAGGTGTAACTGGTGTAATCAGCAAGTTTGCGGATGACACGAAGATGGCTGGACTTGCGGATAGCGAAGAGCATTGTCGGGCAATACAGCAGGATATAGATAGGCTGGAAAATTGGGCGGAGAGGTGGCAGATGGAGTTTAATCCGGATAAATGCGAAGTGATGCATTTTGGAAGAAATAATGTAGGGAGGAGTTATACAATAAATGGCAGAGTCATCAGGAGTATAGAAACACAGAGGGACCTAGGTGTGCAAGTCCACAAATCCTTGAAGGTGGCAACACAGGTGGAGAAGGTGGTGAAGAAGGCATATGGTATGCTTGCCTTTATAGGACGGGGTATAGAGTATAAAAACTGGAGTCTGATGATGCAGCTGTATAGAACGCTGGTTAGGCCACATTTGGAGTACTGCGTCCAGTTCTGGTCGCCGCACTACCAGAAGGACGTGGAGGCATTAGAGAGAGTGCAGAGAAGGTTTACCAGGATGTTGCCTGGTATGGAGGGTCTTAGCTATGAGGAGAGATTGGGTAAACTGGGGTTGTTCTCCCTGGAAAGACGGAGAATGAGAGGAGATCTAATAGAGGTGTACAAGATTATGAAGGGGATAGATAGGGTGAATAGTGGGAAGCTTTTTCCCAGGTCGGAGGTGACGATCACGAGGGGTCACGGGCTCAAGGTGAGAGGGGCGAAGTATAACTCAGATATTAGAGGGATGTTTTTTACACAGAAGGGTGGTGGGGGCCTGGAATGCGCTGCCCAGTGGGGTGGTGGAGGCAGGCACGCTGACATCATTTAAGACTTACCTGGATAGTCACATGAGCAGCCTGGGAATGGAGGGATACAAACAATTGGTCTAGTTGGACCAAGGAGCGGCACAGGCTTGGAGGGCCGAAGGGCCTGTTTCCTGTGCTGTACTGTTCTTTGTCTCCCTGGTTTACTGGAAGGGGCTTTAAATTTCAGGTGTCAGAAAATTGAACTGGATAGTTGGGGGGGGACAGTCTGCGGGGGGGTGGGGGTGGGGGGAGGTCAGAAGCGATCCTGCCGTTGTCAAAAATGGCCGTCCATGTTGATTAAAGAAATGCGACGTCTTGCGGGTGGCTGTTAACTGACTGTAATTGTGAGATGTTGTCGTTCATTGCCTCCTGTTTCAGTGCAGCTTCAAAGGTGTTGGATTACATTGGTTTGGAAGGCTGGCTGGTTTACACACACACACAAAGTCTTCCAACCGCAGAAGATGCCAACATTTTAAAATTCGAGTCAAAGAACTGATTAAATGTTTGAGTATCTAGAAAAGCGAGTGGTAAATTATGTTAGCTTGCAACAAGTTTCCTAAAGTCTACATATCAGTTTGATACCATTTAACTATCGACTGCATTATAAAATAACTATTGGTTGGTTGGTTGAAACCCAAACCATTTTTCTAAGCGTGTTTTGTGTATTAAATGTAAGAAGGAACCACACGATAGTTTGGGATAATCAGAGTATTGAGGAAGAGTCCTTTGTTCGGAACCTCACATACCTACTCCGATATTGGGTACACTCCAGATTGTAGAGTGCGCATGTTCCATTTAAAGAAATGGCTTATTGATGTTGGACTCCAAGTTATCCAGCTTGGAAGCTTAACCATGTCATTGTGGATTTGGACAGACTCGTGTAGGCTGTTTATTTGTCGAAGGCACCCCGGCTGAATCTTTTGCAGTTCTCAATTTAATATCAGAAATACTAAAATCATTGGTCTTACAACCCTGGCAATAACTCTGCTCCTTCACAATTGGCTCCATCCCGCTCCATGGTGTACAGCCTAAGGCCAAACCAGATTGTTCGCAATTATGGTGTCGTTGTGTTTTGTTAAACTTAATTTCATTTGGCGGGATGTGAGTGTTGCTGGTGAGGTCAGCATTTATTGCCCATTCCTAATTGTGGCACAGTGGTTAGCACTGCTGCCTCACAGCGCCAGGGACCCGGGTTCGATTCCCAGCTTCGGTCACTGTCTGTGTGGAGTTTGCACGTTCTCCCCGTGTCTGTGTGGGTTTTCTCTCCGGGAGCTCCGGTTTCCTCCCACCGTCTGAAAGACGTGCTGCTTGGGTGCATTGGCCATGCTAAATTCTCCCCCAGTGTAACCCGAACAGGCGCCGGAGTGTGACGACCAGGGGATTTTCGCAGTAACTTCATTGCAGTGTTAATGTAAGCCTACTTGTGACACTAACAAATAAACTTAATTGCTCTTGAGAAGGGGGTGGTGAGCTGCCTCATTGAACAGCTGCAGTCCATGTGATGTAGGTACATCCACAGTGCTGTTAGGGAGGGAGTTGCAGGGTTTTGACCCAGTTCCAGGTTATTGGAACCAGAAAAGAACTTCCAGCCTCGTATCCGCAACGTTACCAAAGACTTTTACCTCTGCGACATCGCTGAACTCCACTCCTGCTTCAGCCTATCCATCCTTTTGTTCCCTCGAGACTTGACTATTCCAACCCTGGTTAGAACAATTCTGCTTCGTTTAAATTTAAAATTTACATCTTGTAAAATTACACTTAGCACATCAGATTTACAAGTTTCAAGTATCCTTTCAAACATTTTCCAAGTTCAAAGGTATCCAAATGCAGTCTACTATTTTATACAGTGTATTTATGAACACTCGTCACAGGGGATGACTTACTCCACTGTTTCCGTTTATTACTTAGACACAAATGTCCGTCAAAAATTTATTTTCAGGTGTCCGTTATTTAAAGAAACAGATGCATGATAAATACTGAGAGTGGATCAGGGGCTATATCTGTGCCTTTATTCTCAGTTATTTAGCTCAGCTCCTGGTTGGACAATTCTGCTATCCTTACCCTACCTCGCACTAAGTTCTGTTCAGCACCGGGCTCGGGGATCCACATTGGCTCCCAGTTGAGCAACACCTTGATTTTGAACTCTAATCTTTCCTTCCGTTTCAACTCCCTCCCTGGCCTTGTCCCTCACTATCTCCTCCGGCCTCCTAGCCCTCCAATCTCTGCACTGCTCTCAGTCTCACCTCTTTGAACATCCCTGGTTTTTATCGCTCCGTCATTGGTGGCCGTGTCTTCAGCTGTCCAAAGCTCGAGAATTCCCTCCCTAAACCCCTCAGCCTTCCTTTCCTCCACGGGGATGCTCCTTAAAATCTACCTCCTTGACCAAGACTTTGATTACCTGCCCTGTGCAGCTCAGTGTCAGAATTTGTTCCATAATGTTCCTTTCAAAGACCTTGGGAGTGTTTTGCTATGTTAAAGGTGCTATATAAATGCAAGGTGTTGTTGTTCCAACCTGATATCCATATACACAAACAGCCACCCCCCCACAACACACACACACACACCCACCCCTAATACACACTCACACATCCACCCCTAATACACACACACATCCACCCCTAATACACACACACACACCCCTGTGCATGGATCGCCATGCAGCACGCACGCACCCCCGCACAGGCACACACACGCGCGCACACACACACGCACGAACAGCCAATCCCCCCACACACACAAACGCACACCCCTGCACACGGATCGCCATGCATGCACGCACACATCCCCGCGCACATGCACCCCCACAGAGGCACATGCACACACACAAATATGCACACCTGTGTGCATACCACCGCCCCCCCTCCACCCTCCCCATGTGCACACAAACACGTTTTGTCCTTTCCGACTCTATCATCCTTTGGGACACTGACCCATTAGCAATCAGTTGGCATAAAAATGGTGGCAAGCAAGAAGGCAGTGTGTTTGGATCATGCTGTGCTGTTTTAGATTTTTACCCCTCTCTCGGTAACTATATGGGGTGGGGGGAAATTCCCCTCCTGTATTTAATGTCCTTCTCAATGTCGCTGCACTTAAGATATTTATTTTGTCAGCGATGTTGTTTAAAAATCAGTTGAAAAAATGTGCTTATTTTAAAATGGGGGAAAAACAATACTGGTTCCGATATTTTTTTGCTCTGTTTCTTTGAGAAGAAATCTATGGGAAACCTAAGAGCTTTGGGAATGACTGACTGGTGCTGCCTTTAACATAGACTCCCTGCAGTGCAGAGGGAGGCCATTCGGCCCATCGAGTCTGCACCGACCACAGTCCCACCCAGCCCCTATCCCTGTAACTCCCACATATTTAGAAGTTTAACAACACCAGGTTAAAGTCCAACGGGTTTATTTGGTAGCAAAAGCCACTCGCTTTCGGAGCGCTGCTCCTTCGTTCTCACCTCTCCGTCTCAGTCAGATCCACTTTCAGTATCCACTCTTCGTTGAACTGACGAAGGAGCAGCGCTCCGAAAGCTCGTGACTTTTGCTACCAAATAAACCTGTTGGACTTTAACCTGGTGTTGTTAAACTTCTTACTGTGTTTACCCCAGTCCAACGCCGGCAAATCCACATCACCCCACATATTTACCCTGCTAATCCCTCTAACCTACACATCGTGGGAAACTAAGGGGCAATTTTGCATGGCCGATCCTAACCAGCACATCTTTGGACTGTGGGAGGAAACCGGAACACCTGGAGGAAACCCACACAGACATGGGGAGAACATGCAAACTCCACACAGACAGTGACCCGAGGCCAGAATTGAACCCAAGTTCTTGGCGCTGTGAGGCAGCAGTGCTAACCTCTGTGCCATCGTGCAGTGGTGTAGTTTCTACACTTATATGGAGCCTTTCACAACCTCGAGACTTTCCAAAGCCAATGGGATCCATTTGAAATAAAAGCAGAAAATTCTGGATAAGCTCAGCAAGCCCGGCAGCATCTGTGGAGAGAGAAAAACAGAGTTAAGGTTTCAGAACGAAATGATCCTTCTACAGAACTGAAGCTAGGTAGAAATGTGCAGAGTTATATAGTCGGAAAGGGGGCGGAGAAGGTGGGGCAGAATAGATGACTAGGGATAGTTCGGGCCAAAGGAAAGATGGACAAATTTGTCATGGAGATGAGACAAAGGGGATGTTAATGGTGCCATTAAGAACGAAGAGTGCTAATAGCAGCAAAAGGTGAGATGGCAGAATGTGTTAATGGAGCAACTGAAAGAAAGCAAGTGAGGGAGGGGTGGGGTTGTGTGGGGACGGGGCTAGGGAGCTGAAAAATAACAGACAACAAAATGGTCGGGCGGGGGGGGCGTGGGGTTTAAGATGGAAGGGGATGTTTCCTGTCTAAAGTTGTTGAACTCAATGTTGAACCCAGAAGGTTGTAATGTGCATCACTGGAGCATTGCAGCAAGCCTCGGATGGACATGTGGGCATGAGCCTTGAAGAAGTCCATTAGAAGTTGTCACTGTTGTAATTTAGGAAAGCTGGCAAACATTCTGTCCACACCTAAGCTCTTAGCAATATGGTGATAACCAGCTAACCTGCTTTTTCTGTCGGTGGTTTTAACCCAGAGGTGAGCACCGACCAGGACACGAGGGATATTCCCGTGTCTGGCCTTTGCTGAGGCCTACTCTGCCCGCCTGTGAGAAGAACCTGGGCCTTGGTTTAACATGTCATCTGAAAAATAGCCTCTCCAAGCAGTGCCCCCTCAACACTGTATTGGAGTGTCGGCTTAGACCTTTGAACACGAGTCTCATAGAAACTAGAAGCAGGAGGAGGCCATTTGGCCCTTTGAGCCTGCTACGCCATTCATTTTGATCATGGCTGATCATTGAATTCAATATCCTGATCTCCCCCCCGCCCCCCCCCCCACCCCCCACCACCACCACCACCCCCTCTCCCAAATCCCCTGATCCCTTTAGCCCCAAGAGCTATATCTAATTTCTTCCTGAAATCAGACAACGCTTTGGGAAACGCTTGGTTAGGTGCATTGGCCGTGCTAAATTCTCCCTCAGTGTATCCGAACAGGCGCGGGAGTGTGGCGACTAGGGGGATTTTCACAGTAACTTCATTGCAGTGTTAATGCAAGCCTACTTGTGACACTAATTAAATAAAATTTAAAACAAAATCTGACAACGTCTCGGGAGCGAGACTCGAACCCACGACCGTCTGAGTCCGAGGCCAAGAGGGTGCTGCCCAACTGAGACTGTCGCCACACTGAAGTCAGCTGTCGCCACGCAGGCTGGAGATGGAAGCCGGGGCCTTTTATGGTCTGTGCAGCATCTTGTCACACCAGGCGGTGCCATTAAATCGCTGCTTTAAAGCTGCGTGCGAGGTGTTCCCCAGTAGCTTTACTGCTGATGATTGGGAAGTCGTGCTTTACGGTTCTTCTGCAGAGCAGGAATATGTCAGCAGGGCTGTGAAGCGTTTTCTGATTTTTTAGGGGAAATGTATCAGGTCACACACACACACACACACTTCTGATCGGAGAGTGTGAGGGAAGAGGACTTGGATCCACCTGCTAACAATATAACATTCTTCAAAGAGAAGTAAACAATTACAGCCCCAGACAATAACAGAGCGTGACTTGGCGTGACCGCTCTGAAGTTTTATTGTGGATTTTTTTTCTCCCTTTTTTTTAACAAAGAAATAATTAGGCAATTCTTGAAACCAGCTGCAGGCTGGAGAGTCTGATCACAACTTCAGATGCCTTGAGCTGAACTAAAAGAAAACAGCTAGTCCTGAAACGGTTTTTAAAAAGAGATCCGTCACTCGTAGATGGTCAAAATTTCTTTTGAAAATGATCTTCTATTTCCGAAAGTTGATGCCCCTTTACTCTAATCCTCGCAAAAATAACAGATCACTAAGATAGACTATTAAAAGCCTGTCACACGCTCCGAGATCTGATAGTTGGACATACAGGTGTTCGCTTTCTCCCAGTTGCTCATCCTGCCCTTCAGAGGGAGATGATACTTGGTGGACACTGGATCCACCGGCAGAGGGAAACAACTTCATCCCTCATCCTCCAGGCACAAGGCTGGAAAATGAGTGCTGCCGAGCTGGGGCAGCACGGTGGCACAGTGGTTAGCACTGCTGCTTCACAGCGCCAGGGACCCGGGTTTGATTCCCAGATCACTGTCTGTGTGGAGTCTGCACGTTCTCCCCGTGTCTGCGTGGTGTAGTACCTGTTAATTCTCAGATACTTTCGACCAGTTTACTTACTCCAAGGTTTTACCCTGGTGCCCTTATTTGCAAGATGGACAAAGGACAAACACAAGTAAAGGTTCAACAAATTTATTAATAATAACACTATTAACCCTTAAATTACCCACATAAAACAAGAGGATACCCCAGATTCAAGTATACTACCCGTAAAGATGGTTTGGTTGAACTGCAGGCCCGATTCTCTGAGTCCCTCTGGTCTGTCGTCACGAAGGTGAGTCTCGATGGCCGCTTCTTCCTTCCTTCCTTCTCTGGTCAGTCTTCCGAATGGTCACAGCCGTCTCCCCTGTCGAGTCTTCGCTCCTGTGTGTCTCGAAGTGTGTCCCTTTATCCCCCAGCCTGCTTGCCTTTCCAGAAACTTCTCTGGCTTCCGGCCAATGAGGTTCCAGGAGGGGATTCCAATACCCAGTGGGTTTCTTGATGTCTGCCTGACAGGACACCAGGGTCCGCCCCCCAGGTGTCCATCTCCATGTTGTTGAACTTGTTATCAGATAAGTTATCTACAGGAACTCTTGGTGACAGAAAGTCTGGCTCGATCTGCGCTTCTAACAATAGGCCGATGCATTTCAATGAGGTGCAATGATCTCCTGCTGAGTATCAGTAGATTGTAACGACCTTTGATGGGTGGTTGATGGGTCACGTTTGTGTATTTGTACGATTGGCCTGCCTGAGGTTTGACTGTGTTTGATTTTAATATGCCCAATTCTTTAATTTAGGATATCCAATTTTATCAGCCTTAAAACTAGGCCCTGTTTATATCACCACAGTGGGTTTCCTCCGGGTGCTCCGGTTTCCTCCCACATTCTGAAAGATGTGCTGGTTAGGTGCACTGACCCGAACAGGCGCTGGAGTGTGGCGACTAGGGGAATCTCACAGTAACTTCATTGCAGTATTAATGTAAGCTGACTAATAAATACATTTTAAAAAGCTGTAGAAGGCATCGCAGTAGAGTTTAATCACATCCTCTTCTGCTTTCCATTAGATATTATCATAGGAGGCCATTTGGCCCATCTAGTCTGCACCGACTCTCCAACAGAGCATCTTACCCAGGCCCACCCCCTGCACTATCCCTGGAACCCCACGTATTTACCCCACCAATCCTGCATATCTTTGGACTGTGGGAGGAAACCCACGCAGACACAGGGAGAATGTACAAACTTCACACAGCCAGTCATCCAAGGCCGGCATTGAACCCGGGTCCCAGGTGCTGTGAGGCAGCAGTGCTAACCACTGTGTCACCTGTCCCAATCAAGAAAGAAAGACTTGCATTGTATAGCCCATTGCACAGTGCCTCCGAGCTCTTTATAGCCAATGAAGTACATTGGGGTGGCACAGTGGTTAGCACTGCTGCCTCACAGTGTCCGGGTTCGATTCCCAGCTTGGGTCACTGTCTGTGCGGAGTCTGCACGTTCTCCCCGTGTCTGCGTGGGTTTTCTCCGGGTGCTCCTGTTTCCGCCCACAGTCTGAAAGACATGCTAGTTAGGTGCACTGGCCATGCTAAGCTCTCCCTCAGTGTACCCGAACAGGCACAGGAGTGTGGCGACTAGGGGATTTTCACAGTAACTTTTCATTGCAGTGTTAATGTAAGCCTACTTGAGACACTAATAAGTAAATTTTAGAGATGTTAAGCAAGGCAACAAGTTCCCACAAACAGCAGTGTGATAGTGATCACATTGCGGAACTACAAAGGGTTGTGTATGTAGCCCAATCCATCACGCAAACCACCTCCCATCCATTGACTCTGTCTACACTTCCCGCTGCCTTGGCAAAGCAGCCAGCATAATTAAGGGCCCCATTCACCCCAGACATTCTCTCTTCCATCTTCTTCCTTCGGGGAAAAAGATACAAAAGTCTGAGGTCGCGTACCAACCGACTCAAGAACAACTTCTTCCCTGCTGCTGTCAGACTTTTGAATGGACTTACCTTGCATTAAGTTGATCTTTTACCCCCCAGCTATGTCTACATTCTGCACTCACTCCTTTCCTTCTCTATGAACGGTATGCTTTGTCTGTATAGCACGCAAGAAACAATACTTTTCACTGTATGTTAATACATGTGACAATAATAAATCAAATCAAATTTGTTGCTGTGCTGTTTGAGGGATGACTACAAGTCTGGACACTCAGGAGACCTCCCGTTCTTCCTCAAAATAATGTTGTGGAAGTTTCTGCGTCTACCTGAGAGGGCAGGGGAGGCCTCGGTTTAACGCCTCACCCAAACAATGTCACCTCTGACAGCGCAGAGCTCCCTCAGTACTGCACAGGAATGTCAGCCATGATTTTTGTACTCAAAACTCCAGGGTGGGACTTGAACCCACAGCGGGGGCAATCTTACCAAAAAAAAGTCAAAGTGCCAAACGAGTGTGAAAACAGGAGTGAATTTCACTTTTTTTTGGGAGAGATAACAATCAAATCTTCCCTAACTTTGTCAAAAAAATGACGCCAAACCTTTTTCTAGCCAGTAGGGGCAGGGCCCAGTCGCCAGAAAGCTGGCACATAGCAGCAGAGGGTGCCATTGCGCATGTGCAGATCTCTGTGTCCTATCAACAGAGAAATCTGAGACTGACTGCCTACAATTCTATTTTAAATAGAACTTAAATATTACCATCAACATATGGCATGCTTGCCTTTATACGACGGGGCATAGAGTATAAAAGTTGGGGTCTGATGTTGCAGTTGTGTAGAACGTTGGTTCGGCCCCATTTGGAATACTGCGCCCAGTTCTGGTCGCCACACTACCGGAAGGAAGTGGAGGCTTTAGAGAGAGTGCAGAGGAGGTTTACCAGGATGTTGCCTGGTATGGAAGGGCTTAGTTATGAGGAGAGACTGGGTAAACTGGGGTTGTTCTCACTGGAAAGACGGAGAATGAGGGGTGACCTAATAGAGGTGTATAAAATAATGAAAGGCATAGATAGGGTGAACGGTGGGAAGCTTTTTCCCAGGCCGGTGGTGACGTTCACGAGGGGTCATAGGTTCAAGGTGAGGGGGGGGAGGTTTAACACGGATATCAGAAGGATGTATTTTACACAGAGGGTGGTGGGGGCCTGGAATGCACTGCCGGGCAAGGTGGTGGAGGCGGACACACTGGGAACATTTAAGACTTATCTAGATAGCCACATGAATGGAGTGGGAATGGAAGGATACAACAGAATGGTCTAGTTTGGACCAGGGAGCGGCGCGGGCTTGGTGGGCCGAAGGGCCTGTTCCTGTGCTGTATTGTTCTTTGTTCTTTGTTAACCCTCAGGCGCGAAGCGAATCTCACTGGATATCCGGTGCCGGTAAGATTGTGAAAGGTGAGACACGGGTGCGAACCTGATTTCTCGGCCCTCTCGCGATCTTACCGGCTCACCCCGCCCATCGGCCATCGTGGCGAAATGGTAAGATCTCGGCCACAGCCTCTGACTCGGGGAAGGGTGGCACCAGCTGAGCAATCTTGTGATCCAGAGCAAGAATATTAGCTGCCTCCCTCCCCCATGCATGTGAACTAACTCAGGATTGATGGGAAAAGGAGAAAGGAAAGAAGCAATAATGCTACGGAGAAAGGTGGGAAGTTTTGGCTTGTTTTGTCGAACGGCTGTCAGAGATACGAGGCTTTCATGCCAACCTTCTGTGGATTGTTGAGGCCATTTTTTTCCAAAATTACTCTGGGAGTGTTGATGATATTTATTGCCCAACCTTGGTTGCACTGAGAGGATTAGTCAACCTCTCTGCATGGGACTAGAAGTCACATGTTGACCAGACTTGTTCCAGAGTAACAGGGCCTTTTTTTGAGTTGAATTGATTTGATTTATTGCCACATGTGTTAACACAACAGTGAAAAATATTGTTTCTTGCACGCTATGCAGACAAAGCATACCGTTCATAGAGAAGGAAATGAGAGAGTTCAGAATGTAGTGTTACAGTCATAGCTAGGGTGTAGAGAAAGATCAACTTAATGCAAGGTAAGCCCATTCAAAAGTCTGACAGCAGCAGAGAAGAAGCTGTTCTTGAGTCGGTTGGTACGTGATCTCAGATTTTTGTATCTTTTTCCCGATGGAAGAAGGTGGAAGAGAGAATGTCCGGGGTGAGTGGGGTCCTTAATTATGCTGGCTGCTTTGCTGAGGCAGCGGGAAGTGTAGACAGAGTCAATGGATGGGAGGCTGGTTTGCGTGATGGATTGGGCTACATTCACGTCCTTTTGTAGTTCCTTGCGGTCTTGGGCAGAGCAGGAGCCATACCAAGCTGTGATACAACCAGAAAGAATGCTTTCTATGGTGCATCTGTAAAAGTTGGTGAGAGTCGTAGCGGACATACCAAATTTCCTTAGTCTTCCGAGAAAGTAGAGGCGTATTGTCTCCACTGGAAGAATTCCTCCTGGATTAACAAATTCCAAGTCCAAACCACTTGCTGTGTAAAAATAAAGTTTTCCCTCGTGCTTTATTGGCAATCTCCTCAAATCCATGCCCTCTGGTTCTCAACCCTTCCACAATTGAGAACAGTCTCTCTCTATCAACTGTCTAAACCCCATCCTGAACCTGAAATTCTCGATCAAATCTCCTTTGAACCTAATCCTCTCGCGGGAGAACAGCCCCAATTTCATCATAGAAGTATCATCATAAACTCCCTACAGTGCAGAAGGAGTCCATTCGGCCCATCGAGTCTGCACCGACCACAATCCCACCCAGGCTCTAACCCCACATATTTACCCTGCTAATCCCCCTGACACTGGGGTCAATTTAGCATGGCCAATCCACCTAACCCGCACATCTATTCATTTAGTTGAAGTTAATGGGTCACTTTGTAGAAAACTTGCCCCCAATATCATGAGCAAGAATATATTTTTTTTTAAAGAGAGAGAGGCTTTGGTTTACATTAGAATCAGATGGTTTATTGAGCTGGCTCATCCGTGACAGGGGGATGGCCCTTTAATAACCGATTCGACGGCCGTCTTTCTCGTTTGAAAAGAAGGGGAAAGGCTTAAACTTGCGCCTCTTTTGAGAGGTGGCGGTTTAAGGACAGGACTGCACCGTGAGCTAAGCAGAGAAAAAGCTGAAGAGGTCACACAATAGAGTCTGGAACGGTAGCTTGTACATTTCTGATTAAATTACGCGAGTGTGCTTTTTAAGAAGGCTGAGGTTCAATGATAGGAATGTTACATTTACTTCAAAGCCATCAATAACCAGAACAGCATCTGCCAACCCCGTGACCCACGGTTCTTTAAAGTAATCAGACTCCCCAAAGAATGAGTCAGAAGAGCCACCCGTGATTTGCAGATGAAAACTCCATCTGTCTTCCCGTGGAAGATTACTTGGCAGGATGAGTTAAATCACCAAATTTCCTTTTCGGAGTCGATATAGACTCGGTTCCAACAATGGTTTAGAATCACAGCATTCCGACAGCGCAGAAGGAGGCCGCTCGACCCGTCAAGTCTGCATCAACTCTCACCCAAGCCCTACCGCGTGACCCCACATACTTACTCCGCTAATTCCCCTAGCCTACCCCGTCTTGGGACTTTTAAGGGACAATTTGCCACGGGCCAATCAGCCTAACCTGCACATTTTACTTTTTGGAGTGCGGGAGGAAAGTGGAGCACCTGGTGGAAACCCGCGCAGACATGGGGAGAATGTGCAAACTCCACCCAGACAGCGACCCGAGGGGCTGAATTGACACGGTGGCACAGAGTAGAGTTTAACCATGGCAGGGGAAATTTTGAGTGGTTCCTATTGTGGGGGATGTTTTCTGTGATTTGGAACACAAGTTGCCTTCTGAAATAGTGTTTAGTCAACGTTGCTTTTAGCTTGTTTGTTACAGTAAAAGTCTCAAAAAAACTTAAACATTTCTGTTTGATCAGTTATTCACAGGAAGTTATTTTAAAAAGTTATTCTATGAGGATTATAAGAGTACATCTGCAGAGAGAGAGAAAAACTTGAATACTCACACTCAGAGTTATGTTGAATTCACCACTTCCTTTGAAGGTATTAAGTTTTTTTTGTTGGTTTCATCCAAATAATTAACATATTCCACCTATGTCTAAACAGAAATGTGTTTGTGGCTATTAACAAATTGGGGAATCTGTTCAGTCTGTGCTTGTTCTGTTAGGGAGGTTCCTTCATCTGCACCTATTTATAATCGAGCTTCGTGCTGCAAACCATGTATGAACCATTATTTGCATTTCTTTATAATAGGCAACGCTTCCCACCTCCCCACTCCCTCATCGCCAGTGTAATGGCAGGATAGAAACTGACAGCAGTTTATATAATGGTAAACAGACTGGATGCAGGTCTCTCCTCTGGCACGCAGCTGTCAAACATTAACACGTAGTTACAAAGTAGATACACAGGATATTGAAGTTAAACAGAGAAAGTGGTTGGTAGGATTGTGCATTGTGACAACTGCTCCAGTGTGTTGCTGCGATAGTGGATAGGCTGTCGCCAGGTCATTGTTGGTGTAACATTGCTGTGTTGCGGTACAGGACGGTCGGGCAGACCGAACAATTTGTAGTGGTGCCGTTTCTGACCTCCAGTGGCTGTTCCTGATCTTGAAACCTGATCAGTTCAATAGGCTGCAGCAGTGCAGAGAAACATAGAGAATAGGTGCAGGAGTAGGCCATTCAGCCCTTCGAGCCTGCACCCCCACTCAATATCATCATGGCTGATCGTGCACTTTCAAAAGTTTAAAGTTTATTTATTAGTCACAAGTAGGCTCATGTTCACACTACAATGAAGTTACTGTGAAAATCCCCTAGTTGCCACACTCCGGCACCTGTTCGGGTACACTGAGGGAGAATTTAGCAAGGCCAGTGCACCCTAACCAGCACGTCTTTGGACTGTGGGAGGAAACCGGAGCACTCGCTGGAAACCCACGCAGACATGGGGAGAAGGTGCAGACTCCGTGCAGACAGTGACCCATGCCGGGAATCGAACCCGGATCCCTGGCGCTGTGAGGCAGCAGTGCTAACCACTGTGCCACCCCTAGTCTCCCACTCCAGCTCTCTCTCCATGCCCCTTGATCCCTTTAGCCGCAAGGGCCATGTCCAGCTCCCTCTTGAACATGTCTAATGAACTGGCCCCCAACAGCTTTCAGTGGTGGAGAATTCCACAGGTGAGATTGGAGCAATCCAGAAGCTGGGAGTTCCAATCTCACCGTGAAACTAGGTTCAATAAATCTCGAGATTTATGGGTGGGGTTCCCAGAGACTGACCACAAAAGATGCCAGATTGCCACAAAAACCCACTGCCTCAGAAATTTCTTCCAGGGAAGGGAATGTATCCCTCTTTCCCAGCTGAGCCTTTGTTATTCCAGTAACACGTTGCTTTGACTCAATGCGACGCCTAGGGGCCTAACAAGTAGCTCGCTACAGAAGGCCCACTGTCAACTCCTCAGAACAACCAGGAAAAGGCCAGACGGTTGCCCAAATCTCTGCAATGAGTTAGTGTTGCACATTATTCCAATTCTCTTCCCGCACTTAGTGGTGCACTAATTCTTCCTCAGTTTAGTTTTAAAGTTTATTTGTTAGTGTCACAAGTTGGCTTACATTAACACTGAAATGAAGCTACTGTGAAAATCCCCTAGTCGGCACACTCCGGCACCTGTTCGGGTACACCTGAGGGAGAATTTAGCATGGCCAATGCACCTAACCAGCACGTCTTTCAGACTGTGGTAGGAAACCGGAGCACCCGGAGGAAACCGGGGAGAACATGCAGACTCCGCACAGACAGTGACCCAAGCTGGGAATTGAACCTGCGTCTCTGGCGTTGTGAGGCAGCCGTGCTAACCACTGTGCCACCGTGCTGCCGTGTACCCGAACAGGTGCTGGCGTGTGGCGACTACCAGATTCTCACAGTAGCTTCATTGCAGTGTTAATGTCAGCATACTTATGACACTAATAAATAAACTTTCGAACCCGGACCCTTCTGGATGAGGGATTCACAGAGCTTTTTAGTGAATATTGCTGGGCACTTCAAACGCAAAACCCCCTGCTCATTCAGCAGACCCGGCCCTGCAAAATCCTCAGGACTGAGGAGTTTTACAGGTTGCGAGTCACTGTGTGCTATTGTTAGAAGGCAGGGTGAGGGGGGGGGAAAAAGGGTCAAAATCGTTTTCAAAAATTGGTATTTTGGAGGAATATAAATTGAGAATTGCGTTCACATGAACTGTCGTTACTGGAGCTTCAAGGAAAGGTATCAATGATTGTATTCAAGTTTCATACCAGATCCACTTAATGTGGGAACCAATCAGGAATGCAATTTTAGACATTGGCCAGAGTTTTACATTCCCCATCCCTACAGCGGGTTTGGAGGGCGGGTGTTGGGGGACGCGTGATATTGCAGGTATGGGATTCTCTTCAGGTAAATCACCCTTGCTCATCCGCAGTGATTTTATACTGGGGTGGGCAAGGTGTTGGACAGAGAGCCTGCACGTGCCCCAATTAATGGCCAGTTAAAGGTTGTTCCAAGCTCAGCTCAATTTTTAGGTGGACTGGGGGAAACCCAAAATAAAGAAGGTTTCATCTCATGCGGGAAATTCTCTACTGACTGTGGGCCCTCCCCATAAAGCCCTGTGACCTCTGAACCTCCTGCCCCAACTCCCGGTCTATCGCCGGAGACCTTGTTCGCACCCCCTTTCCCCCCTCCAACCTCTCCTACAATTCCTCAGGCCTTCCCTACCCTCCCCCATCTTGGGACCCCTCATACTTACCTGGGTCTCCAGTTCCCTGTGCTTTCAGGACTTAGTCTCAGGCAGCTTTGTGCAGTTACTCTTCCTGCCACTGCAGCGCTGTTGCTGCACAGACTGGAGAGATTGGCTGGCAGCTCTCCAAGGTGGGACCCGCTCCCGACGAAGGGGCAGAACTCTCACTAAATGCCAATCAACACTCGTTAGCGTTTAAATTGGCAGCGGGGCAGTAGGGGTTGCGTTCTCCACAGACTCTTTGGATGGTGGCACAGTGGTTAGCACAGCTGCTTCACAATGTCAGGGACCGGGTTCGATTCCTGGTTTGGATGGCTGTCTTTGTAGAGTTTG
Organism: Mustelus asterias; assembly: GCF_964213995.1. NCBI lineage: Eukaryota > Metazoa > Chordata > Chondrichthyes > Carcharhiniformes > Triakidae > Mustelus > Mustelus asterias. Next base: position 31,132,106 of record NC_135827.1, read on the forward strand.
CACATTCTCCCCGTGTCTGCGTGGGTTTCCTCCGGGTGCTCCGGTTTCCTCCCACACTCAAAAGATGTGCAGGTTAGGTGAATTAGCCATGGTAAATGCACGGGGTTACAGGAATAGGGCAGAGGGTTGGGCCTGGGTAAAGATGCTCTTTTGGAAAGTTGGTGCAGACTTGATGGGCCGAATGGCCTCCTTCTGCACTGCAGGGATTCTATGGAGTCCTGGCCATCCTAAAAATTCAGGCCTTTCTTTTTTCAAGCTTGCGTTTACCTCGCTGGTAAGTACTTGAGGGGCAGCAGCAGAGTGGTAACGTTACTGGACGTGTAATCCAGAAGCGGGGTCTAATACTCTGGAGACGTGGAGTCATATCCCACTGCGACAGCTGCAGAAATTTAAATTTAATTAATCTGGAATGCAACGCAGGTCCCATTAACGGTGATCATGACAGGACGGTTATCAAAAACCCCAACTGGTTGCTGAAGCTCTTCGGGTGAGGAAACTGGCCGTCCTTATCTGGTTAGGCTAGGGTTTCCCAGCTCCTCCTAACGCTGGGATCTCCCTGTCCCGCCGGAGACCCAGGGACCTTCAGCTAGCCCATCGCCTGCCCCGTGGTAGGTCTCACCACAGCGGGGCCAACACCCCAGTGTGTGACTCCTGATCCCCAGCCCCAAAGCAATGTGGCTGACTCTTAAGCACCCACTGGAATGGTCCAGTAGGCAGTTGTAAGTGGCTCCCCAATACCTGGTGGAGATCAGTGTGCAATGAGTGGTAAATTGCCCTGTCAGTGAAGCCCACCTCCCAAGAACAATTTTTTTTAAAAAATCCTAACATGCTGGTGGTTGCAGTGCCTGGTGGGTGGGGATTAGGCTTTATAAGGTGATGAGGGGTATGGACAGGGTGAGTAGGGTGCAGCTGTTCCCCTTGGTTGAGGGGTCGATCACGAGGGGGGCATAGTTTTAGGGTGAGGTGCAGGAGATTCAGAGGGAATCTGAGAAAAAACTCTATTTTGCTCAGAGCGTGGTGGGAATCTGGGGAGGTAGCAGAGGACAGAAACCTTACAACCGTGCAAAAATATTTGGATGAGCACTTGAAATATAATATTCAAGAAAACGTGACCAGTGCAGGAAAAAAGGGTTAGTATGCCTTTAATGGTAGATATTGTCAGTACAGACTTGATGGGCCAAAGGGCCTTTTCTGCACTGGAATCATATGATTTCTACAGTACAGAAGGAGGTCATTCGGCCCATCGAGCTTGCACTGACAACAATCCCACACAGGCCCCATCCCAGCAACCCCATGCATTTACCCTGCTAATCCCCCCCTGACACTAAAGGGCAATTTAGCATGGTCAATCCACCTATACTGCACATCTGCATTGTATGACTCTGACTCTATTGGGGTGGCACGGTGGCACAATGGACTTTTGCCTCACAGTGCCAGGGACCCGGGTTCGAAACCTGGCTTGGATCACTGTCTGTGTGGAGTCTGCATGTTCTCCCCGTGTCCGAGTGGGTTTCCTCTGGGTGCTCCGGTTTCCCCCCACACGCCAAACATGTGCTGGTTAGGTGGATTAGCCATGTTAAATTGACCCGTGTCAGGGCATCAGCAGGGTAAATATGTGGGGTGAGAGGGATAGGGTGGGATTGCTGTTGGTGCAGGCTCGATGGGTCGAATGCTGCCCTCCTGTACTGTAGGGATTCTATGATTGCGATCTAACATTGTTGCATTGTATAAAAGTCTGAAGTGTGTTTTGCTCCCTGGAGAATTTCAGTGCCAGTGCACCCAGCAGGCTAAAAGCATTGTTGTGACAACGTATCTCAAAATGCAGAGCACGCTTTACAAGAAAACCAAACAAGTGAAGTAACTTTTATTGCATTCCTTCGTTTAGTTCAGCGAAATTGGCCAATTATCTGGACGGCTGGACTTTTCCCAGAAAGAGTTATATTGGCAGGGAAATATTCAAAACAGCAAAAGGAGTGGATTGGCACATCCTATTCAAATTGTTTCATAATCCTTCCAAAGTGCATCATTAAAGTCCCGTTTCTGCGCTAATTGATGTTCTTTCCTCTTTGTAACCCTGGATGCAGGCTGCGCTACAGCATGGAGTGATGGCCGGACGCCGGGGCTTTGGGAGTATCTTTGTGGTGGCCAGTGGGAACGGAGGCCAGTACGAGGACAACTGCAACTACGATGGCTACGCCAACTCCATCTACACCGTCACCATCGGTAAGCGTCAGTTCAAAGGCCGCTGGAGGGGGGGGGGGGGGGGGGGGGGGGGGGGGCGGTGGAATTGAATAAGAAGATTAAAGAAGAAGAAAAGCATTTTACTTGGTGACCCTGTTGCGATTATATCTTGCTAACTGGTCTCTGCAAACTGACCTGGTATGTGGTTCAAAGAGAATTAGTGGCTTTGTTTCTTCTATTCTGTACAATAATTCTAGACCGCATGTGCTGAAGGTATTGTATCGCGGAGTGATTTACATAAAGTGGACTGCTGATCTTTCTTATCTAAAGGGCAAGTTGCAAATGAGGCCTGCACTAAGCCCGTAGCTGCACACAATGTTCCATTGAATGTTCCATTTTGGATTCATTCCGCCTTGAGGAAATGAAAGGTTCTGTTAATTTATTTTTTCCCCCGACTTGGCAGATAATCTAGCAGAATGCCAAGATGCTGCAGTATAGTATACACTTCATACACTTCAAACAATTGCATTGTTTGATGACATTTTCATGACCCTAGCAGACTCGGAGCATTAGTGTTCCTCTGGGATGTTGCGCCACTCCCAAACTCTCAACCAGAACCTTCAATCCTGGAGCTATTTTTCCACCCTCTTTCTTCAAAGGAGCTCACTAGCCTAAATAATAGTGTTTGATTTATTCCTTATTACTCAATAGACAATCTCAAGGGCCATGAGAGATGGGCAATAAATGCTGGCCCAGTCTGCGATGGCTGCATCCCTTGAACAAATAAATACTCTTTGTTGGAGAGTACAAACGATTCCTGTCTGTAGTGCTTGCTTGAAGACTAAGTGAGTGGGTAAAACAATGACTGATGGAATTTGGTGCAGAGAAGTGAGAGGTCCTCCACTTTGGGTCTAACAAAGAGATGTTGGAATATTTTCTAACTGCTGATTGACTAGAAATTGTGGAGGAGCAAACATAGTTGTACATCTGTTGTGATGGTATGTGTAACCTTCTATATTTTTGTGCATTCTGTGTAGGTCAGGGTAAAGCTGTGTCTCTCTGTGTGTCCAGGGTAAGGAGAGATTGTTGGAATCAGATTATCTCTGGAATCTAAGGGGTGGAAAATTTAAAGGTGTTAAGTTTTGCGTTGAGTGGGTGTTAACTTGTAAGTAAACGGAATAGATCTGAAAATTGTGTTTGTTTAAGTTTAAAGTTTATTTATTAGTGTCACATGTAGGCTGACATGAAGTTACTGTGAAAATCCTCCAGTTGCCACACTCCGGCGCCTGTTCGGGTACACTGAGGGAGAATTTAGCACGGCCAATGCACCCTAACCAGCACGTCTTTCAGACGGTGGGAGGAAACTGGAGCACCCGGAGGAAACCCATGCAGACACGGGGAGAACGTGCAAACTCCACACAGACAGCAACCCAAGCCGGGAATCAAACCCGGGTCCCTGGCGCTGGGAGGTAGCGGTGTTAACCACTGTGCCACCGTGCCGCCCCTCGGCAATCTTGCCGAGCCTTTCTGTGCTGTCGACTTTGGCCCTTTGTCAATATGGAGATCAGCTTCCAGGCGGTGTTAAATTCTCCCTCAGTTTAAGAAAGGGAATAGAAATGACCCTGGTAATTATAGACCAGTTAGTCTTACTTCGGTGGTTGGTAAATTGATGGAAAAGGTCCTTCGGGATGGGACTTACGACCATTTAGAAAGATGCGGATTAATACGGGATAGTCAGCACGGATTCGTGAAGGGCAAGTCGTGCCTCACAAATTTGATAGAATTTTTTGAGGAGGTAACTAAGTGTGTTGATGGAGGTAGGGCAGTTGATGTCACATACATGGATTTTAGTAAAGCATTTGATAAGGTCCCCCATGGTCGGCTTATGATGAAAGTAAGGAGGTGTGGGATAGAGGGAAAGTTGGCCGATTGGATAGGTAACTGGCTGTCTGATCGAAGGCAGAGGGTGGTGGTCGATGGAAAATTTTCGGACTGGAGGCAGGTTGCTCGCGGAGTGCCACAGGGATCAGTGCTTGGTCCTCTGCTCTTTGTGATTTTTATTAATGACTTGGAGGAGGGGGCTGAAGGGTGGATCAGTAAATTTGCTGATGACACCAAGATTGGTGGAGTAGTGGACGAGGTGGAGGGCTGTTGTAGGCTGCAAAGAGACATAGATAGGATGCAAAGCTGGGCTGAAAAATGGCAAATGGAGGTTAACCCTGATAAATGTGAGGTGATTCATTTTGGTAGGACTAATTTAAACGTGGATTACAGGGTCAAAGGTAGGGTTCTGAAGACTGTGGAGGAACAGAGAGATCTTGGGGTCCATATCCACAGATCTCTAAAGGTTGCTACTCAAGTGGATAGAGCCGTGAAGAAGGCCTATAGTGTGTTAGCTTTTATTAACAGGGGGTTGGAGTTTAAGAGCCGTGTGGTTATGCTGCAACTGTACAGGACCTTGGTGAGACCACATTTGGAATATTGTGTGCAGTTCTGGTCACCTCACTATAAGAAGGATGTGGAAGCACTGGAAAGAGTGCAAAGGAGATTTACCAGGATGCTGCCTGGTTTGGAGGGTAGGTCTTATGAGGAAAGGTTGAGGGAGCTAGGGCTGTTCTCTCTGGAGCGGAGGAGGCTGAGGGGAGACTTAATAGACGTTTATAAAATGATGAAGGAGATAGATAGAGTGAAAGTTCAAAGACTATTTCCTTGGTTGGATGGAGCTATTACAAGGGGGCATAACTATAGGGTTCATGGTGGGAGATATAGGAAGGATATCAGAGGTAGGTTCTTTACGCAGAGAGTGGTTGGGGTGTGGAATGGACTGCCTGCAGTGATAGTGGAGTCAGACACTTTAGGAACATTTAAGCGGTTATTGGATAGGCACATGGAGCACACCAGGATGATAGGGAGTGGGATAGCTTGATCTTGGTTTTAGATAAAGCTCGGCACAACATCGTGGGCCGAAGGGCCTGTTCTGTGCTGTACTGTTCTATGTTCTATGTTCTAATGTACCTTTAAAGTTTTTTTTTAAAGTTTACTTCTTCGTCACAAGTAGGCTTACATTAACATTGCAATGAAGTAACTGTGAAATTCCCCTAGTCGCCACACTCCAGCGCCTGTTCGGGTCAATGCACCCTAACCAGCACGTCTTTCCTAAAACGTACAAAGAGAACAAAGAACAGTACAGCACAGGAAACAGGCCCTTCGGCCCTCCAAGCCTGTGCCGCTCCTTGGTCCAACTAGACCAATCGTTTGTATCCCTCCATTCCCAGGCTGCTCATGTGACTATCCAGGTAAGTCTTAAACGATGTCAGCGCGCCTGCCTCCACCACCCTACTTGGCAGTGCATTCCAGGCCCCCACCATCTTCTGTGTAAAAAACATCCCTCTAATATCTGAGTTATACTTCGCCCCTCTCACCTTGAGCCCGTGACCCCTCGTGAACGTCACTTCTGATCTGGGAAAAAGCTTCCCACTGTTCACCCTATCTATCCCCTTCATAATCTTGTACACCTCTATTAGATCTCCCCTCATTATCCGTCTTTCCAGGGAGAACAACCCCAGTTTACCCAATCTCTCCTCATAGCTAAGACCCTCCATACCAGGCAACATCCTGGTAAACCTTCTCTGCACTCTCTCTAATGCCTCCACGTCCTTCTGGTAGTGCGGCGACCAGAACTGGACACAGTACTCCAAATGTGGCCTAACCAGCGTTCTATACAGCTGCATCATCAGACTCCAGCTTTTATACTCTATACCCCGTCCTATAAAGGCAAGCATACCATATGCCTTCTTCACCACCTTCTTCACCTGTGTTGCCACCTTCAAGGATTTGTGGACTTGCACACCTAGGTCCCTCTGTGTTTCTATACTCCCGATGACTCTGCCATTTATTGTATAACTCCTCCCTACATTATTTCTTCCAAAATGCATCACTTCGCATTTATCCAGATTAAACTCCATCTGCCACCTCTCCGCCCAATTTTCCAGCCTATCTATATCCTGCTGTATTGCCCGACAATGCTCTTCGCTATCCGCAAGTCCAGCCATCTTCGTGTCATCCGCAAACTTGCTGATTACACCAGTTACACCTTCTTCCAAATCATTTATATATATCACAAATAGCAGAGGTCCCAGTACAGAGCCCTGCGGAACACCACTGGTCACAGACCTCCAGCCGGAAAAAGACCCTTCGATCACTACCCTCTGTCTCCTATGGCCAAGCCAGTTCTCCATCCATCTAGCCACTTCTCCTTGTATCCCATGAGCCTTAACCTTCTTCACCAACCTGCCATGAGGGACTTTGTCAAATGCCTTACTGAAATCCATATAGACGACATCCACGGCCCTTCCTTCATCAACCATTTTTGTCACTTCCTCAAAAAACTCCACCAAATTTGTAAGGCACGACCTCCCTCTTCCAAAACCATGCTGTCTGTCACTAATGAGATTGTTCCGTTCTAAATGCGCATACATCCTGTCTCTAAGAATCCTCTCCAACAACTTCCCTACCACGGACGTACTAACAACTATGCTACTGTGCCGCCCATAATGGGGTTAAGTGATGAAGTTGATGTGTAGCTTTGCATTTCAGAGATGTTTCAAAGACAAAGACCATTTGCATTGTACAGGAGATTTGTGACTAAATAGGAGCAGATATTTTAACATTTTATTGACCTATAATTAGGGGTGAAATGGGAACATGTAAGGTTTTAGTATTTGGGAGTTTTTATTTGAAGACAATGGGGGAATAAGATGGAAGGGGTGAAAAGGATACTTATGACAACAGGGCTTCAGCAGTAGGGAGTTGCTGTGGAGATGCCCTTGCTATAGAGGGAATACAGTGAAGGTTTACCAGGCTGATTTCCTGGAATGGCGGCACTGTCATATGAGGAGAGACCAAGTCAGTTACGATTATAGTTTAGAAGAGTGAGAAGGGATCTCATAAAAACTTATAAATTTCTAACTGGATTAGACAGGGTAGATTCAGATAGAATGTTCCAGATGGTGGGGGAGTCCAGAACTAGGGGTTAGTTATAGTTTGAGGATGAGGGGGTAAACCTTTCAGAACTGAGGTGAGGAGAAATTTCTTCACCCAGAGGGTGGTGAATGTGTAGAATTCACTCCCACAGAATGTAATTGAGGCCAGAACATTGTGTGATTTCAAAAAGAAATTAGATATAGCTCTTGGGGCTAAAGAGATCAAGCAAGGGCTATGTCAGGGGCAAAGGGGATCAGGATATTGAATTTGATGATCAGCCATGATCAAAATGAATGGTGGAGCAGGCTCGAAGGGCCGAATGGTCTCCTCTGCTTCTAGTTTCTATGTTAGAAGCCCCACTGAAAACCCTCTCCTGTACGTTTGGAGTGTGTTGATAAACCTGTGGAAGTCTTGTAATTGAAGAAAGGTAACTCAGGTTTTGGGCCAGATATTTGTCCAGTATAACGGTTGGTTATGAGTCTCACTTTGGATGACCACACGAGCGTGGATTTGCTCTGGGAGGTCGTGGATTGAACTTCCGTTTAAAACTAAAGTAATTTCTCGGTTTGGGTATTAGCTCCTGAACTTTGTGGATAAGAATCTGTATGGATCGTTGCCAGAAAATATAGTTTTAATGTGTGACTTTGATGAAGCATTTTAGGGGCTGCTTTGTAAGATTTTTCTGCCTATCGTTGAACTTGTGTGTTTAAGTTTTATCTTTTCTTGCAATGAACGTTTTAGTTCTTCAAATTGTCAAAGTTATCACTGAAGTCCTGTGCTTTTATGTTCAGTAGCCAAGTATCCTTGGCACAAAGAAGGCAGATTACAATTGACCGAGACAGATTTTGAACTGAGATTTGACTGGTCCGGCATTAGCACAGCCGCGATTATAACACTACGTACACGGCCAAAAAAATAGCAAGTATAAAAAGACCAGTGCCATCTTGGCCACTATGTAAGGAGCCAACATTTCCAAGCCTTCCTGAAGACATCACCTGGAATTTTGCATTCAGTTTGGTCACTGCACTTCTAAGGAGCTCTAATTAGGCCAAGGAGAGAGGTTCAGTGTAGATTTTCCACACAGCAGAGCTTAGAGGATTAAATTAGGAAGACAGGATGCAAAAACGAATTCCCTTAATTCCCTTGACTTTGGAAAGTCGAGAGATCCAATCGAGGTGTTTCAAACGATAAAGTGGGTGGATAAAAAGTTATTTCCCCTGCTGGAACATTCCAGAACAAGATGGCACAAGCGGGTGTGAAATCAGGAAGCACTTTTTTTTTCCAGACATAATGTCATGCAAATCTCTCACCACCTGTGAGTGCTCAGTTGACTAAAATCGACACGGTTGAGATAGATAGATAATTAGTAGGGTATTGGGGATAGGGGCAAAGACAGGTAGATTAAATTGAGGTCTTGATCAGCCATGATCTAAAGCAGTGGCAGAGGAGACTTGAGAGGCTGACTGGATTTCTCCTTTGCTTCACCATCCTAAACTTTCTAATGTTCCCCTCCATTTCTCCAATCGTAGTTGAAGTAAATAACCTACCTCATTTTCTTTATCTTTCAGTCGGAGTTGAGACTATTTTCTGTTGGCAACTGGAGTTTGTTTATAGCAGCAAGTGAAGTGTTTGAGCCCCTCTCATGACTGGGAATTCTAGTTGGTTTGGGGAATCTTCAGTTGCCAGTTGTCATGAACTTTGGACTTAATAAGAGGTTATGTTCGAAACTGTCCCCTTTAATTCAAGGTGAAATGAAGTAGTTTGGAGAGGGCGATGTGATCTCCTGCAAAATCTATCTGGATGTGGAGATGCCATTTGAGAGCGTGGATGGCGTTGCGTTGTGCTTGGGTGATGTTCGGGGCTGTCTTGTGAGTGCAGCTGATGAATTTGGTGTTGACGCACCTCCTGATGACTTGGGCATACATGTCAAGTCGAGGGCAGCGGCCTTCCGGAGGAGTCCAATTCGACTCTTTCCTCTTCGGTTGCACTGCGGATCTCTCTGTCGGCTGTTCCGGTTCATTGGCTGTCTCATTGTGTTCACTGTTGGCCTCTTGGGGTTTGTGGAAGAACTCCCGCAGCCTCATTCACCTGATGAATTCCTCTGTGTCCGCTGCGAGACTGATGGGGTCTATTTTGGTAGTGGGACAAAAGTTGAGCCCTCGGCTGAGAACTTCGATTTCATCTGGCTGAAATGTGTAGTCCGATAAGTTGACAATGGACTTTCCTGCAGTGGTGCTGTTTTCTACTGGGGGGGCTTGGTTGCTGCTGGTGGTGATGCCGAGTTTCTCGAGTTTCCTGTTCTTGGTGTGCATGTAGATGGTGTAGTTCCTTTGTCTCGTCTGCTTGGCAGAGTTTCGCAGCTGGTCTGCATCCTGAGCGCAAGTTGAGAATATGGATTCGATCTTGGTTTCCAGGCGGCGGCGTTTGCTGTAGAGCTGGTGTATGAGGTGTTTGAGGAGTGTGAGAGAGGTGCGAGAGGTTGTCCAGTATAACGGTTGGTTATGAGTCTCACTTTGGATGACCACATGAGCGTGGATTTGCTCTGGGAGGTCGTGGATTGAACTTCCATTTAAAACTAAAGTAATTTCTTGGTTTGGGTATTAGCTCCTGAACTTTGTGGATAAGAATCTGTATGGATCGTTGCCAGAAAATATAGTTTTAATGTGTGACTTTGATGAAGCATTTTAGGGGCTGCTCTGTAAGATTTTTGACAGGCCTTCATGGCTTGCTTGCTATGCAAATAGGGGCCCAGGTCAAAACCTATTGAAAGTGAATGCAGGTTTTGACACCAAGGAGAAGGCAACTGGTCTTGCTGGGCCAGGACTCTTGAGTCAGTCAGACAGAGATATCTGGGAAGAAACCCACAGCACATGCTGCTTTGCCTGGCATAAGAAAGGATGGTTTTGGGTTAACCACCAAGCAGGATGCTGGTGAGAATGGATTCCCGGTTCGAAGAAACACAGCTGGTGGAGATTTAACCCTGCCACAGCAACCTCTGCAAGACGTGCCGGATCATCGACACGGATGCCATCATCTCACGTGAGAACACCATCTACCAGGTACACGGTACCTACTCTTGCAACTCGGCCAACGTTATCTACCTGATACGCTGCAGGAAAGGGTGTCCCGAGGCATGGTACATTGGGGAAACCATGCAGACGCTACAACAACGGATGAATGAACACCGCTCGACAATCACCAGGCAAGACTGTTCTCTTCCTGTGGGGGAGCACTTCAGCGGTCACGGGCATTCAGCCTCTGATCTTCAGGTAAGCGTTCTCCAAGGCGGCCTTCACGACACACGACAGCACAGAGTCGCTGAGCAGAAACTGATAGCCAAGTTCCGCACACATGAGGACGGCCTAAACCGGGATGTTGGATTTATGTCACATTATCAGTAACCCCCACAGCTTGCCTCCTGGACTTGCAGGCTGTCCTGTCTGGAGACAATACACATCTCTTTAACCTGTGCTTAATGCTCCCTCCACCCACATTGTCTGTATCTTTAAGATCTGGTTGGCTGTAGGGATTCGCATTCTAATCAGTATTCTGTAACTTGATTTTTGTGTCTCTGTGCCCTGTTTGAGAGCACATTTCCACTCCATCTGATGAAGGAGCAGCGCTCCGAAAGCTAATGGTATTTGCTACCAAATAAACCTGTTGGACTTTAGCCTGGTGTTGTTAAAACTCTTACGGAGATTTAAAGACCAGGAGGGTGGCAGGCTAGTTGAAGTGCATTTGATTATGCAGAGAAGTTTGTGTGAAGGGAATTTTGTTTAAAAGGACCCTGGAAGATTCACGCTGGTGGGCCAAGGAGAAGAGATCCTGTTAAAGTTGGGGAACTTGGGACTCTAAGCACAAGGCTACATTTCTTCTGAGAGTGCAACATAATGTATAAATGTGGTGTGGGGTTTTCAGTTATGTTAAGAAGTTAATGTTGTTTTGTGTCTCAGTTACCTGATAAGCATTGTTCCTTCAATGTTGATTTTAGTTTGCTTGTCCCAGTAAAAGTCTTAAAACATGAGATCTTGTGTGATTGGTTTAGAATCCCTACAGTGCAGAAGGAGGCCATTCGGCCTATCGAATCTACACCGACCACAATCCCACCCAAGCCCTATTCCCGTAACCCCCACATATTTACCCAACTAATCCCCCTGACACTAGGGTCAATTTAGCACGGCCAATCCATCTAACCCGGACTGTGGGAAGAAACCTGAGCACCAGAAGAAACCCACGCAGACACGGGGAGAACATGCAAACTCCACACAGACAGTGACCTGAGGCCAGAATTGAACCCGGGTGCCTGGCACTGTGAGGCAGCAGTGCTAACCACTGTGCCACCGTGCCGCCCCTGGACCATTTTCGCTGGTCGCTGTGAAATTTACATCTCTCATAAGTTACCAGTCCCGACAGTGATGGTAACGCAGTGACTAGGATGAGTTGCTGCACCGTGACCAACCATTTCACCCTCTGGCCAGGAATAAATGCCCTCTTTTCCTTCACTGAGTGGTCAGCCATGTTGGTGAGTCAGTGCATCACCTCAACATGGTCCGAGAGGTGTGGAGGTGCCACCAGTTTGTTCCATTGCACACACTGTGTCTTTCTGAGTAGTGAGTCCACAATGTGGGTGAGATTGGTCCATGCCAGCTGTACTTTCACTGTACCCAGTTCCTCTGAACTGAGCCTCACCGACCAATAGTTCATTTTGGAGATTGGATTGTTAATCTCACTGTTGAGTTTGCATGGTTTGAAATTCGAGATCTTGGCAGTTTATTGCAAGTCACTGGAAAACAAAAAAAACCTCACGTGATGACGAGCAGGCTGTTAATTCGCTACAAGTCCATAACTCACTGCTGACATTCAACCACCCAAAATGAGTGCTCTTTTTAACAAACCTATGGATCTTAAACCTTTTTTAAAACAAAATATTCACACGCTACCCTTATTAATAAGTTCTATAAGCCATCATAAGGAATTTTAGTTGGAATCATAGAATCCGACAGTGCAGAAGGAGGCCATTTGGCCCATCGAGGCTGCACTAACCGCATCCAGGCCCTATCCCCATAAGCCCATGCGTTTACCCTGCTAATCCCCCTGACACTAAGGGGTAATTTAGCACGGCCAATCAACCTAACCCCCACATCTTTGGACTGTGGGAGGAAACCGGAGCACCCGGAGGAAACCCACGCAGACACGGGGAGAAAGTGCAAAGTCCACGCAGACAGTGACCTGAGGCCAGAATTGAACCCGGGACCCTGGCGCTGTAACCACTGTGCCACCGTGCTGCCCAACCGTGCCTCTTGTAACAGTTTCTTTTAAGATGGTGCCCAGCCACTGGCTATTTGATGAACCAGGTTCAGCCATTTCATAGCCACCTATCCCTCCCTTTTGGGAAGTCCTGTTTTACAATTGAAACTGTATTTCTCCCCCTACGTCACCAAACCTGCCCAGGTTAGATGTGGCTTTGGCCATCGCCAGTGCAGCTGTTCCAGAATCACCACCCGAGCTTTAGAAAGTCATCTCCTGATTGTCCGTGCAGTTGCTGTTTCACACCAGGGTGAACTTGGCAGACTCCTGTATCCCCTCCAATCAGCGCCACATCCCAGTGCCATGCTGTACTTTTCTTGTTTATCCCCTTGACTCAGCTGGCGAGATTGAGACCATTCACGTTCAAACAAAGTTTATTCAATACAATCAGCAATCGCCTTTAGCCTTTCTCCCCAAACTTCCAACCCAACCCCCTAGATATCATGGAGTCAGAGAAACATACAGCACAGAAACAGGCCCTTCGGCCCAACTCGTCCATACCAACCAGATTTCCTAAACTGAACCAATCCCATTTGCCTGCATTTGGCCCATATCCCTCCTTTCCCATCCGAATACCTGTCCAAAAGACTTGTAAAGGTTGTGATTGTACCCGCCTCTACCACCTCCTCTAGCAGCTCATTCCATATACGCACCAACTCTGTGTGAAAAAGATGTACAATGACTATCTTAACTCCAGTTTGAGAGCTTTTGTAATCTGAGTTTAATAAAACGAATGCATTGTTAAATAAAAAAGATGAAGTCGCCTTGGTCCCAAATGACCATAGACTGGTGGTGATTTAACCCGAGGGTCACCACACCTCAGGCCAGGGTCAAGGTTGCAAAGGTAGGGCCTTCATGAATAACCTCAGTCGGGAATTGAACCCACGCTGTTGGCATCGCTCTGCATCACGGACCAACTGTCCAGCCCACTGAGCTAAACTGACCTCCAAAGGTTAAGTCACCATAGTCCCAGATGACCATAGGCTGCTCTCCCCTTTGGAAGAGAGAGCTGACTGGTGGTGATTTAACCTGAGGGTCACCACACCTCAGGTGAGGGTCAAGGTTGAGAAAGCGGGGCCTTCATGAATAGCCTCAGTCGGTACGGGAGTTGAACCCGTGTTGTTGGCGTTGCTCTATATCACAAACCATCCGTCCGACCGACTGAGCTACCTGACCCCCTGCAATTCAGCGAATAACCCTAACCCTATCTCTTTAAAATGGTGCCACTATATAACTGTCACGGTAGCACAGTGGTTAGCACTGCTGCTTCACAGCTCCAGGGTCCCGGGTTTGATTCCCGGCTCGGGTCACTGTCTGTGTGGAGTTTGCACATTCTCCTCGTGTCTGCAGGGGTTTCCTCCGGGTGCTCCGGTTTCCTCCCACAGTCCAAAGATGTGCGGGTTAGGTTGATTGGCCAGGTGAAAAAAAAAATTGCCCCTTAGCGTCCTGGGATGTGTAGGTTAGAGGGATTAGCGGGTAAATATGTGGGGGTAGGGCCTGGGTGGGATTGTGGTCGGTGCAGACTCGATGGGCCGAATGGCCTCCTTCTGCACTGTAGGGTTTCTATGATTTCTATGATTTCTATTCTTTTTCATACAAATTGCTAGTTTTTGACTAATTAAGCTTTAAAGATTACCTGAACAAAGAGAGTACATATAGAATCGTTTAATATCTTTACACCTGCATGTAAGAATGTAGAATTGTTTACTAGTGATCTTTACATGTATATGTACTTAAACCCTTCCTGAAATGTCTTGTGAAAATGACAACCTATAGTCCCTTTTATAGTTCCCTTTTAGTTTATCTTTTTAAGTTTATTTATTAGTGTCACAAGTAGGCTTACATTAACACTGCAATGAAGTTACTGTGAAAATCCTGTAGTCGCCACACTCTGGCACCTGTTAAGGTACACTGAGGGAGAACTTAGCACGGCCAATGCTCCTAACCAGCACGTCTTTTGGACTGTGGGAGGAAACCGGAGCACCTGGAGGAAACCCACGCAGACACGGGCGAACATGCAGACTCCGCACAGAGAGTGACCCAAGCCGGGAATCGAACCCGGGTCCCTGGCGCTGTGAGGCAGCAGTGCTAACCGTTGTGCCACCCCATCTTCTTTTAAGGTGGATGACATTTTTATTATTCTTCAAGCCAGTATTCTAAGGTTGAGATCAATCTTTTATTAAATGTGCTTGTCTAACTGTCCATAAATCTGTTGCACTTCTTGACATTTTCCTTGAACTTACAAATAAATATTTAAACATGGTGAAGTATCCACTGGGAGTAAGCCATAGCAAAGGGAATGGTTATTTTTAACTTTTTACATCATAAATCTCGAGCCAAAGCGCCCTGAAGTAATTCACTGAGACGTCCAACCCTTTTGTGGCAATTGTGAATTGACAAACTTGCTGCCAGCTGAGATGTAGATGAAGTGAGGATAAGTGATTTGTGTGAAGGGTGACCTGTCCACGTCCTCCTTCAGCTTATTGTTCAGTTTTAATGGTTAGAGAAGTGAGTCCTTCAGCTCAGTGGGGGGACTTTCAGACCAAAAGTGGGAAAACGAGAATATAGATGCTGGAAATGTGAAATTAAGAACAGGATATGTTACAGGTGCACAGCATCTGAAAGGGCAAGGGAGGCTCATGATTCAAGTGGGAACTTGCATCAGAGCAACTGTGGAATCCCGCACAAAATGTAAGCCTATCTTTCCTTCTTTCTCTGTCTCTCTCTGACTTCCCTCTCTCACTCGCTCTCTCTCTCTCTGCTCTCTTTGCTCACTCTCTCGCGCGCTCTCTGCCTTCCCTCTCTCTCTATCGCTCTCTCTTCCTTCCTTCCCTCTCTCTCTTCCTTTCCTCTCTCTCTCCCTTTTATTATTTTCTCTAGAAAATAGCATTTTCTAGAATATGATGTGTTGGAATTTCATTCCTGTTGTTGAACTGGTATATTTCTTGCCGCATAGCTAGACCATAAGATATAGGAGCAGACCTAGGCCATTCGGCCCATCGAATCTGCTCCGCCATTCTGTCATGGCTGATATGATTCTCATTCCCATTCTCCTGCTTTCTCCCCGTATTGGTCAAGAAGCTATCTGCCCCTGTCTTAAAGACGCTCAATGACCCGGCCTCCACAGCCTTCTGCGGCAAAGAGTTCCACAGATTCACCACTCTCTGGCTGCATAATTCCTCCTCATCTCAGTTTTAAAGGAGCGTCCCTTCACTCTGAGGTTGTGCCCTCGAGTTCCAGTGTCTCCCACTAGTGGAAACATCCTTTCCACGTCCACTCTATCTAGGCCTCTCCATATTCTGTATGTTTCAATTAGATTCCCCCCTCATCCTTCTAAACTCCACCGAGTATAGACCCAGACTCCTCAACTACTCCTCGTATGACAAACCCTTCATTCCTGGGATCATTCTTGTGAACCTCCTCTGGACCCCCTCCAAGGCCGGCACATCCTTCCTTAGGTACGGGGCCCAAAACTGCTTGCAATCTTCCATATGGGGGCTGACCAGAGCCGTATACAGCCTCAGCAGTACATCCCTGCTCTCATATTCTAGCCCTCTAGAAATGAATGCTAACATTGAATTTGCCTTCCTAACTGCCAACTGAACCTGCATGTTAACCTTCAGAGAATCCCGAACACTGCTTTGTGGCTTTAATAGTGTCTCCCTTTGTTCTGTCTCTACCCAGGAGCAGTAGATGAAGAAGGACGCATGCCGTTCTACGCAGAGGAATGTGCCTCCATGTTAGCAGTCACCTTCAGCAGTGGCGACAAAATGATGAGAAGCATTGTAAGTTTGCACATTGATGTGCTTGGTATTTATTTAAAGCTGAGATCGGGGCGGGGTGGGGGGGGGGGGGGGGGGGTGGGGGGTGGGGGGGGGGGGGGGGGCGGTGCGGGGTAATGTTCCAGTTAAAATCATTCATGGATGAGCAGTCAGTGTCATTACGAATAAGATTTTTTCACATAAGAAAGAATAATTGTGAGTGTTTTACAAGTTTCCAGCATTGCGGTGTGGCTTTGGTCTTGATGAAGGTTCATCAGTAGATGTGATATATTTGCATTTCCAAAAGGCATTTGATAAGGTGCCACAGGCTAATAAGCGCGATATGGACTCGAGGATTTGGGGAGTAATATGGTAGCATTGTACAGACCACATCATGGACACAAAATTGTCTGAATAATAGGAAGCAGAGAGTAATGGGCAGTGGATATTTTCTGGGCTGGAGGAAGGTTTGTAGTGGTGTTCCCCAGGGGTTGTAATGGGACCCTTGCTTTTCCTGATTTTTATTAATGTGGTGTGATTTATTAATCTTGATGTGACAATAGAGAGAGAGAGAACATAGAACCTAGAACATTACAGCGCAGCACAGGCCCTTCGGCCCTCGATGTTGCGCCGACCTGTGAAACCAATCTAAAAATGGAAAGATAATATAAAATAAGGGGTAAAATTCTTAAAGGGGTGCAGGAGCAGAGGGAGCTGGGTGTAAATGTGCAGAGATCATTGAAGGTCGCAGGCCAGGTGGAGAGAGCAGTTAATAAAGCAGATAGCATTTTGGGGTTTATTAATAGGGGCATAGAGTACAAGAGCAAGGAGGGTTTGCTGAACTTACACAAGACAGCTGGAGTATTGTGTGCAGTTCTGGATGCCACACTACAGGAAGGATGTAGATGCATTGGAGGGAGTGCAGAAGAGGTTTACAAGAATAGTTCCAGGAGTGAAAAGCTTCAATGATGAGATAGATTGGAGAGGGTGGGACTGTTCTCCTTGGAGAGAAGGAGGCCAAGACGAGTTTTGATAGAGATATTCAAAACCATAAGTGGACTGGACAGAGTAGATGGGGAGAAACTGGTCCCACTTGTTAAAGGATCAAGAACGAGAGGGCACAGATTTAAAGTGATTTGCACGAGAAGCAAATGTAATGTGAGAAAAAACATTTTCACCCAGCGAGTGGTTCTGGTTTGGAATGCGCTGCCTGGAAGAGTAGTGGAGGCAGGTTCAGTCGAGCCATTCAAGTGGGAATTAGATGATTATTTGGTTGGGGTCTGGGAGGCACTGTCTGGAATGAGGTGGAGATAAGTTCAACCGAGCCATTCAAGGGGGCACCAGATGATTATTTGAATAGAAACAATTACAGGGGAATGGGGAAAAGGCAGCGCATGGCACTAAATCATGATGCTCATTTGGTGAGCTGGTGCAGACACAATGGACTGAATAGCCTCCTGCGATATAACAATTCCTTGATTCTGTTATATGCGATTCTGGGCAGTGAATACCGTATAGTAAATTGACAAAAAGTGCAAGTAAATCACTGTTTAACCTGGAAGGAGTGCTGGGACCTTGGCTGATGAGGTAGGAGGTAAAAGAAGAGGTGATGCATAGAAGGATGTTTTAGGAAGGTGAGGGGTTAGTGGGAGTGACTGAGACATTGGGCCAGAATACTGCAGAGGGAATAGTCCCATTCAGAATGCTGATGAGGAGGGGATGGAAAGGTGTATTTGGTGGAGGCATCATGAAAGAGGTGGTGGAGTTTGTGGAGGATTATCTGCGGAATCCGGAAGTCAATGGGTTGGCAGGTCACAGGGCCAGGGGAACCCTACTGTGGTTCCGGCAGGGGTGAGAGCAGGGTGTGTGTGAAATGAATAGAGATTTCCCACAGCTGCTGGGACAAGTGGAAGTGGAAGTAAAGTGGATGACCGTTCTGAAGCGGACCAGACAATGCAACGAGGCGGGAAGCAGCTGGTGTGGCCAATTGCCACAGAGGGCCCTGGGAGAAAAAGGACATTGGTGAAGCCGCACCTGGAGTGTTGTGCACAGTTTTGGTCCCCGTATTTGGGGAAAGATGTAGTGGCATTGGAGGCAGTTCAGAGGAGGTTCACTGGATTGATTCCAGAGATGAGGGGTTTGTCGTATGAAGAGAGGTTGAACAGTTTAGGCCGATACTCTCTGGAAGAATGAGGGGAGATCAAATTGAGGTATTCAAGATGATAAAAGGTATGGATAAAGTAGACGTGGAGCGGATGCTTCCTCTTGTGGGGCATTCTGGGACGAGAGGTCATAGTCTTAGGATAAGGGGTAGCAAATTTAAAACAGAGTTGAGGAGAAACTACTTCTCCCAAAGGGTTGTGAATCTGTGGAATTCGCTGCCCCAAAGTGCGGTGGATGCTGGGACAGTGAGTAAATTTAAGGAGGAGTTAGACAGATTTTTAATTGGTAATGGGTTGAAGGGTTATGGGGTGAAGGCAGGAAAATGGGGATGAGGAGCATATCAGCCATGATCGAATGGCAGAGCAGATTCGATGGGCTGAATGGCCTAAATCTACCCCGACATCTGAGGAGAAGTCCAAAGAAAAATAGGCTGTTTGTCATGTTGATATTAAATTAACAGCAACAGTGGGGAGTATTGAATATTCAAGCATATTCAAGAATATTGAAGCAAAATTTGTTGCAAGGAATGAAATGCGATATCATTTAATTTGGATAGTTGTTCTCTATAACCCGTAGTCGAGAATAGACTGAACAAGATATTACTGCCTGACATGGTTCAAATTATTAGTCTTCATCAAGTGACAGAGTGAAACATTTCTTAAAGAAACTCAAGGTATATTTAATGTTAATCTTTGGTGTTGAACAGCCAGGACTAAATATGTTTTCTCATTAAAGAGAACAATGTGTTTGAAAAGCGTGAGTATTTCTAAACATTACCGGATTTTAGTTACTGTCCAATGTAAATATTCCACTCCATAAATTGCCAGTCTGTCTAATCTGTGGGTCAAGGAGCAGAGGAAAAATCTTGCCCATTTATCAATGAGGTTCAGCAATGAGAGAAATTCTTAAGATCCCAACTGTTGAAACTATAAAAGGTTTGCCTGTTGGTTCAAACGTAGCCCTTGGCTGCATTTTATTTTTAAAGCCTGGATCTTTTCCACGGCCGTGCAGGACATTTCATCTCCTCTTTCCTCTTCACTGTCTCCTCTCCCTCTCCACTCCCACACCTCCGTCTGCTCATTTAACTCTGTTCATCAATCAATCAAAGACTCTCTTCTGGTTCCTGTTCATTTAAGGTTTCCTCCTTCGAAATTCTTCATAGTCTTGCGTCCTCTGCCTGAAGGCAGCTCTGACCCACAGCATCACAGCCTCTACCATGGGTGGCACAGTGGTGAGCACTGCTGCCTCACAGTGCCAGGGTCCCGGGTTCAATTCCAGCCTCGGGTGACTGTGTGGAGTATGCACATTCTCCCCGTGTCTGCGTGGGTTTCCTCTGGGTGCTCCGGTTTCATCCCACAGTCCAAAGATGTGTAGGATTTGCCATGCTAAATTGCCCTTTAGTGTCTAAAGATGTGTAAATTAGAGGGATTAACGGGGTTATGTGTGGTTATGGGGATAGGATCTTGGAAAGATGCTCTGTCGGAGAGTCAGTGCAGACTGAATGGGCTGAATGGCCTCCTTCTGCACTGTAGGTGTTCTATGGGGTGGCACAGTGGTTAGTACGGCTGCTTCACAGCTCCAGGAACCTGTGTTCAATTCCAGACTTGGGTCACTGCCTGTGTGGAGTTTACACATTCTCCTCGTGTCTGCATGGGTTTCCTCTGGGTGCTCCGGTTTCCTCCCACTGTCTAAGGATGTGCGGGTTAGGTTGATTGGCCATGCTAAATTGCCCGTTAGTGTCCCGGAATGTGTAGGTTAGAGGGATTAGTGGGGTAAATGTGTGGGGTTGTTGGGATAGTGCCTGGGGTGGGATTGTTGTTGGTGCAGACTTGATGGGCCAAATGGCCGCCTCCTGCACTGTAGGGTTTCTATGGTTTTTATGATTACCTATGAGCAGGGGCAAGGAGGAACATCTCCAATCCACCCCAGGAGATTGAACCCCTCGCGGCTGGGTATCAGACTGGTGCCAACTATCTCACTATCTAAAGGAGTCCAAGTTGTGGCAATGTACACTTAGACATGCTTGTTAGAGCCTGGAGATAGTAGTGGTAGAAGCTCCAACATTTTTTCCGTCCAGGGATCTCAGCCGCTCTTATCACCTGCGTGCGTTGGAAGGATTAACAGGCTGGGAAGCAACCTGTTTGGCCACGTTATGAATGCCCTTTCCGTGGTCATCAAGTCCTGGGGCCTTGCTACAAAGTGTACTTGTGTGGGTGTACAGCGAAACGCGGGGATTGGGCTCAGCTGTGATGCCCCATACAGCCAGATAGTCTTAATGCGTCTTCTAGGATTACCCTTGAGGAATGCGTTCTTATGGGCGGGTTACTGGAGGGTGCCCTTGAGCCATGACCACAGTTGGCATTTTAAGGAGAGATGTGGAGATATTGGAGTTGGGACTCTAACAGAGTTTAATATAGAAAATGAATAGGTTTATGGATGAACTGATTAGCACTGCTGAGCAGTATTCTCCTGTTTAAAATAACATGCGTGGCTATGGCTGCAGAGTACCTCTATCATCATAGAATCCCTATAGTGCAGGAGGAGGCCATTCAGCCCATCGAGCCTACACCGACATCAATCCTGCCCATGCCCTATTCCTGTAACCCTATGTATTTACCCTGCTAATCTTACTGACACTAAGGGGCAATTGAGCATGGCCAATCCATCTAACTTGCGCATCCTTGGAGTGTGGGAGGAATCCAGAGCACCTGGAAGAAACCCACGCGGACATGGGGGCGAATGTGCAAACTCCACGCAGATAGTGTCCCAAGCCGGGAATCGAACCCGGGCCCCTGGGCGCTGTGAGGAAGCGATGCTAACCACTGTGCCACTGTGCCGCCCGTATCATCATACCATCAACCCCTCTATGCATTACAGATGTGTGACTTTGTGGCTGGGGGACAGGGGATTTATTTGTAGAATAGAAAAGCGACAGGATAATGATGTGACCACACTGAGATTCAATATTTCTGTTTTATTCATTCATGGGTCATGGGCATCGCTGGCTAGGCCAGCATTTATTGCCCATCCCTAGTTGCCCTTGAGAAGGTGGTGGTGAGCTGTGGTGAATATGGTGCCAATCAAGTGGGCTGCTCTCTCCTGGATGGTGTCAAGCTTCTTGAGTGTGTCTGCTATGAAGTTAGGTGACAGGTTTGAGTGTAGCTTTGTTGTTTAGATTTCAGCTGTGCCCATCGTGGGGGAGGTGCCAAGTGAAGAAAGGATGTTTACCCTGAAAGGGGGATGGGAGAGTTACATAGCCAACTTGGCCATTTTTTTCTGCGCCTCTCTTTAACCAAGTACAGATTCACAGTTCTGAATCGTATAATCCCTACAGTACAGAAGGAGGCCATTCGGTCCATCGAGTCTGTACCGACAATCCCACCCAGGCCCTATCCCCGTAACCCCACGCATTTACCCTGCTAGTCCCCCTGACACTAAGGGGCAATTGAGCACGGCCAATCAACCTAACCCGCACATCTTTGGACTGTGGGAGAAAACCGGAGCACCCCGTGGAAACCCACGCAGACACGGGGAGAACATGCTCACTCCACACTGTCAGTGATCCGAGGCCAGAATTGAACCCGGGACCCTGTCGCTGTGAGGCAGCAGTGCTAACCACTGTGTCACCGTGTCGCCCAAAGTTTTAGGAATTTGTCCTTCACATGGGGAATGAAACAATGCCACAGAACAGTAACGGCCTGGATACCAATCAACGAACATTGTTAATATTGTATTGGACTGTTCGAGTTAACATTCTTCCTGAACAATGGCACTTCCGACAACGTAGCAGTCCCTCAGTGAGGCACTGAAGTGTCAACCTGGATTGAGCTGTCGTTCCGAAATGAGGTTTGAACCTACCATCTTCTGAGTTGAATTAAGAAGGGCACCAACCGGCCGGGCTAACGGTTTGGAGCTAGGTTAAACTGAAGGAAAAACAAAACTTGTTTCACTGTTACATGGCCCAGACCTTGGCCTTATTTCAGCAAAAGGATTCTGCCGTCGGTTTACTCATGTGTAAACTGTAAAGCATTAGCATACTCCATCTCGCACCTTTTTTTTTCTCCCCCTGTCTCATTCCTTTAGGACTTCATAATGTCCTATAAAGTTCAAGCTAAGGAAAACCTAATTAGGTAAAGGTTCCTGGAGCCTTTGGCTGAGTGCCTTTCAAAGATTTACTTCAAGGTTTTTTGCGCCGCTGTCTGTTTACTGTCACACGGGTGTCCATCTCGTAGAACCGGTAAATTGCAGTCAACCGGGACTTTAATTAACTGCCGGTTAAATGAGATGGAAATCCAGATCACAAACCCGTTCCAAGCGCCTTTGGAAAGGGCAGTGTCTGGATTGTGTGGGGTATTTTTCACTTAACACCATATAAATTAGAATTCCAATTGGCAGACCACCCCTAAATTCCGCTTTTAACTGTCAGACCATGTTTTTTTTTTCAGATTTCCAGTTTATTAGCTGTGATTTTCATGGCTGGTCTGCCCTTTTGAATGTTGAAAACTTTGTTTGACAACCAGTCTACGAGCCTTCATTTTTCTTTTGGCCGCACCGCAAGCCTCTGCTCACCGGCGAGAGATATGGGACCTCGGGGGGGGAGGGGGGGGGGGGGGGGGGATGATGGATTATGTTTTGTGTCTTTCAAAACGTAAACCTGGGTTAATCCCAGAGTCCACTGGAGGCAGCCAGGTGGACCTACGGATTCCAGATTTTAACCTTAGACTGGGTCAAGGTGGCTGCCCTCGATGTGGGCAGCAGTTCAGGTGCAACAATTATTTGGCAGACTAGTTTTGACACAAAGAGGTGTTTCACACTCCTGACTGTTACTCAGTGATGTGGAGATGCCGGCGTTGGACTGGGGTAAGCACAGTAAGAAGTCTCACAACACCAGGTTAAAGTCCAACAGGTTTATTTGGTAGCAAATACCATAAGCTCCGAAAGCTTATGGTATTTGCTACCAAATAAACCTGTTGGACTTTAACCTGGTGTTGTGAGACTTCTTACGGTGTTACTCAGTGACCATTGGGTGTACATTAGTGGTTGAGAACCAGATAAAGTTCCCTACAGTGCCTTTCCTTATGCCATTCACCATAAGCTCATAAGATAAGCACATTACAGCCTTCCGGTTTCAACATCGAATTCAACAACTTCAGATGATTAACTCGACCCCACCCCGACCCCTTTGTTTTCATTTTATTTAATTTATAACTGTTCTCCACCTTTTATTTCTTTATTGTCTTTTTTATTATTCTTCCCCCCCCCACTCTTTCCCCCTATTTTATCCCCTCTTTCCTCACCCTTTTGCTTCCCCTTTCCCCCCTTTTCCTCCATTTTCCCTCTCTCCCACCCATTCCCCCCACATCTTCATCTGTCACAGTTTACCCTCTGATTTCAGCTTCTCTGCCGTTTGACCATTCACACATTCTATTCTCTCTGTGGACTGCCATTAGCAGCATTTCCCCTTGTTTTTGAGGCTGTGACTCATCTTTCATTCCCTCCCCCTGCTGTATAAATATCTGATGTGGAGATGCCGGCGTTGGACTGGCGTAAACACAGTAACAAGTTTAACAACACCAGGTTAAAGTCCAACAGGTTTATTTGGTAGCAAAAGCCACAGAAGCTTTCAGAGCCCCACCTGAAGAAGGGGCTTGGGGCTCCGAAAGCTTGTGTGGCTTTTGCTACCAAATAAACCTGTTGGACTTTAACCTGGTGTTGTTAAACTTCTTACTGTATAAATATCTCCCACTTTCTATGCCTTTTAGCTTTGACAAAGGGTCATCTGGAGTCGAAACGTCAGCTCTTTTCTCTCCTTACAGATGCTGCCAGACCTGCTGAGATTTTCCAGCATTTTCTCTTTTGGCACCATAAGCCCAACCTGATAACACACAATATAAAACTGAGTGCAGTAAATATTCTGTAAATTAAGGAACAAATTGTCATTATTTGTATACGGAAATGTTCATAATCGTGCGATTCTTTATTATTTTATATTTTAATTGTTATAAACACATTACGGATTACATTTCTTTTTGGTCTATTGTCATATCGTCATCACAATCGCCACACGGTGGCACAGTGGTTAGCACTGCTGCCCCACAGTGCCAGGGACCCGGGTTCAATTCCGGCCTCGGGTCACTGTCTGTGTGGAGTTTGCACGTTCTCCCCGTGTCTGCGTAGGTTTCCTCCGGGTGCTCCGGTTTCCTCCCACAGTGCAAAGGTGTGCAGGTTAGGTGGATTGACCATGGCAAATTGCCCCTTGGTGTCAGGGGGACTAGCGAGGGTAAATACGTGGGATTAAAGGGATAGGGCCTGGGTGGGGATTGTTGCTGGTACAGGCTCGATGGGCCGCTTGGCCTCCTTCTGCACTGTAGGGATTCTAATTTGACACGTCCACCATGACGATTTTACAATAAACCATTCACCTGTCTATTCACGTTCAAATAGCTGATCGATATTCAAAGCCTAGGCTTGCGCAGGAAGGATAAATGCTTATAGATGCTAACAAATGGAACCAGGTAAAGAGTGGAGAGGATTGAAGAGAGGCTGAATGTGCTACCTGTATGTGTGCTCTCTAAAAACCTGCAGAGCCACCTTTGCAGTGTCACTCCAGCCATACAACAGAAAGATAATCATAGAGTAGAATCATAGAATCCCTACAGTGCAGATAGAGGCCCATCGAGTCTGACCAGCAACAATCCCACCCAGGCCCTATCCCCATTATCCCACATATTTACCCTGCTAATCCCCCTGACACAAAGGGGCAATTTAGCATGGCCAATCCACCTAACCCGCACATCTTTGTGGGAGGAAACTGGGGCACCCGGAGGAAACCCACGCAGACACGGGGAGAATGTGCAAACTCCACACAGACAGTGACCCGAGGCCGGAATTGAACCCGGCTCCCTGGCGCTGTGAGGCAGCAGTGCTAATCACCGTGCCGCCCAGTAAAATCCTACATGTAACCCTACATTCCTCCTTGTCGAGTCTCCCGACTTTACCTCTAGAGTCTAGACCAACACAGAAGGGATCTGCTTCCCATCAAGTGACCCCTCCAAGAAATTGAGGAGTTGATTGAGTTCTGGAGTGCTGAAGGTAAAGTTCAATGGACTGCAGCTTCCGTCTATAATGTCGCTCTCTCAGCGTGGAATGCGCTTTCTAACTCCATGGAGAGGATTTGCTCCACAATGCCCCGGTCAGTTTGATGATTTGATTTTTAGATTCAGGGCAGAGTGGATGTTTGACCCCATTTGGAAGCTGCAGTAAATGGTGGAATTGGATGTATTTATTTTGTTGGCTTTCACATGGGAATTTGCCGGAGTATTTTCAGTCCTGGTTACGTGCCGGTGCCAACCTCTGCACTAACCCCTGAGTGGAATGAAATATGTTTTTCATTAAACCTTTTCATTCAAATAATAGCACGTAGCCACAGGAGACTGTTTGCTTTGTACCGTGTCCCGTTTACAAGGCTAATGTCACTCTGTTAGTGATGGTCCAATCAAGGCAATCACCACCCTGATGCCTCGAATTGTCAATGTTTTTAATACCGGAACCCTTGACGTGATGCTGACTTGATATTGTTATTTTCAGTAATTCAGTCTCATAACTTTGGATGCTTTGCAAAGAAGGTTTCTACAGCACCCAATTGCATTTGGTGATCTGTCACTCTCTCTGCTTCTGTCTCCTTTCTTTCTTTCTCGTAGCCTCTGTCTCTCTCATTCTCTGTCTCTCTCATTCTCTGTCTCTCTCATTCTCTGTCTCTCTCATTCTCTGTCTCTCTCATTCTCTGTCTCTCTCATTCTCTGTCTCTCTCATTCTCTGTCTCTCTCATTCTCTGTCTCTCTCATTCTCTGTCTCTCTCATTCTCTGTCTCTCTCATTCTCTGTCTCTCTCATTCTCTGTCTCTCTCATTCTCTGTCTCTCTCATTCTCTGTCTCTCTCATTCTCTGTCTCTCTCATTCTCTGTCTCTCTCATTCTCTGTCTCTCTCATTCTCTGTCTCTCTCATTCTCTGTCTCTCTCATTCTCTGTCTCTCTCATTCTCTGTCTCTCTCATTCTCTGTCTCTCTCATTCTCTGTCTCTCTCATTCTCTGTCTCTCTCATTCTCTGTCTCTCTCATTCTCTGTCTCTCTCATTCTCTGTCTCTCTCATTCTCTGTCTCTCTCATTCTCTGTCTCTCTCATTCTCTGTCTCTCTCATTCTCTGTCTCTCTCATTCTCTGTCTCTCTCATTCTCTGTCTCTCTCATTCTCTGTCTCTCTCATTCTCTGTCTCTCTCATTCTCTGTCTCTCTCATTCTCTGTCTCTCTCATTCTCTGTCTCTCTCATTCTCTGTCTCTCTCATTCTTTCTTTCTCTTTCTCTCGCTCACTTGCGCTCGTTCTCGCTCTCTTGCTCGTTCTCGCACTCTCGCTCTTCCTCTCTCTCTCTCTCTCTTTCTCTCTCTCTCTCTCTCTCTCTTTCTCTCTCTCTCTCTCTTGCTCTTTCTCTTTCTCTCTCTCGCTCTTTGATGCGCGACAATTAAGCACGTGGAACCAAGGCTTCGATATTGAAGGCTTTTATTGTGTAACAATGGAACTACTAACACGAATACACCAGTTCAGACTGAAGGGGTCCTGCCGGAGCAGAGGGTCTTATACCTCGCCACCGGAGGCGGGGCCCCACTGGGATGTGCCATGATAACACTTATAACAGGTAAACACCCTAACCCAACAACATTGTACAACCCCCACAGTAACAACACCCTAGCCCAACAGTAACATAATAACAACCCCCAGTGGTAACCAACGATGGTTCACCACATTCACCCCTCCTTTAAAACAAAAGGCGGCGGGGTGCAAGAAAAAACAGGTCATATATACAGAATTCACAAGTCCAGACGGTTTGGAGGACCGCACCGACGCTGTGATCTCCTCAACACCGGTTGCGAAACCGGAGCAGGTGCTTGCGGTGGCGTTCTCTCCAAAACAACGTCCGGCTGTCCCCTCAAGGACTCCCGGGCCGGTTGGCCCTGGTGAGGCGATGGTGCAGGGGATCCTGGAACCTTCGGTGGTGGCGCCGATCTCCGAGTCTCAGGCAAGCTGTACATGGGAGTAGAACTGTTATGCACTGGTCCCGGTGCTGACCGCGCCACGTCTGGGGAAGCAATGAGGAGTAGTGGATTCGTGACTGGGGGAATAGGAGCGACAGGAGTTGCTACGTCCCCTGCGGGCGCCAGGTCTCTAATGGAGACAGTGTCCTCTCGCCCGTCAGGATATGCCACATAGGCATACTGAGGGTTGGCGTGGAGGAGTTGGACCGGTTCGACCAAGGGGTCGGACCTGCGAGCCCTCACATGTCGCCGCAGAAGGACGGGTCCTGGGTACGTCAACCAGGCTGGCAATGAGATCCCCGAGGACGACTTCCGAGGGAATGAGAACATCCTCTCGTGGGGAGTAGCATTGGTTGCCGTATACAGGAGGGAGCGGATAGAATGGAGCGCATTTGGAAGGACCTCCTGCCAACGGGAGACTGGAAGGCCCCTGGATTTCAGTGCCAGTAGGACAGCCTTCCAGACTGTAGCATTCTCCCTTTCCACCTGTCCGTTACCCCTAGGGTTGTAGCTCGTGGTTCTACTAGAGGCAATCCCGAATGAGAGCAGGAATTGCCTCAAGTCGTTGCTCATGAACGACGAGCCCCTGTCGCTATGAATGTAGCAGGGGTACCCGAACAGGGTAAAAAGCTCACTGAATGCCTTGATGACGGTGGCAGTCGACGTGTCCGCACAGGGGACAACAAACGGGAACCGGGAGTACTCGTCTATTATGTTGAGGAAATAGACGTTCCGGTCCGTTGAGGGAAGGGGGCCCTTAAAATCCACACTCAGCCTCTCAAAAGGGCGAGTGGCCTTGACCAATTGTGCCCGGTCTGGTCGATAAAAGTGTGGTTTGCATTCTGCGCAAATCCGACAGCTTCTCGTCACTGACCTGACATCCTCCACCGAGTAGGGCAGGTTGCGGGCTTTGACGAAATGGTAGAGTCTGGTGACTCCAGGATGACACAGATCATTGTGGAGGGCCTTCAAGCGGTCCTCCTGCATGATGGCGCATGTTCCGCGCGAGAGGGCATCCGAGGGCTCATTGAGCTTCCCTGGACGATACATAATATCGTAATTATAGGTGGAGAGCTCAATTCTCCACCGCAAGATCTTATCGTTCTTGATCTTGCCCCTCTGCGTGTTGCTGAACATAAACGCCACGGATCGTTGATCCGTGATCAGGGTGAACCGCTTCCCTGCCAGGTAATGGCGCCAGTGTCTGACTGCCTCCACAATGGCCTGAGCCTCCTTCTCCACCGCTGAGTGCCGAATTTCGGGGCCTTGAAGGGTGCGGGAAAAGAACGCGACGGGCCTGCCTGCCTGGTTTAGTGTGGCGGCTAGGGCGAAATCAGATGCATCACTCTCCACCTGGAAAGGGATGGATTCATCCACCGCGTGCATCGTGGCTTTCGAGATGTCGCTTTTCAAAGCCTTGAAGGCCAATTGGGCCTCCGGCGTAAGTGGGAAGGTCGTGGACTTGATGAGCGGATGAGCTTTGTCCGCGTAGTTGGGGACCCACTGCGCATAGTACGAAAAGAACCCGAGGCATCTCCTCAGTGCTTTCGTGCTAGCGGGCAAGGGAAGTTCAGTAAGTGGGCGCATACGGTCTGGATCAGGGCCAATGACCCCGTTTTCCACCATGTATCCGAGGATGGCTAACCTGCGCGTACGGAATACGCACTTCTCCCTGTTATAGGTCAGATTCAGGCGAGATGCAGTGCGCAGAAAGTGTTGGAGATTCGTGTCGTGGTCCTGCTGGTCATGGCCGCAGATGGTGACGTTATCCAGGTACGGGAAGGTAGCCCGCAACCCGTTCTGGTCCACCATTCGGTCCATAGCACGCTGGAAGACCGAGACCCCATTGGTGACACCAAATGGAACCCTGAGGAATTGGCATAGACGACCATCCGCCTCAAAAGCCGTATATTGTCGGTCCTCTGGGCGGATGGGGAGTTGATGGTAGGCGGACTTAAGGTCTATGGTAGAGAACACTCGGTACTGCGCAATCTGATTGACCATATCAGAAATGCGCGGGAGAGGATACGCATCCCGCTGCGTATAACGATTAATGGTCTGACTATAGTCGATGGCCATCCGAGGTTTGTTCCCGCTTTTGACTACCACGACCTGCGCTCTCCACGGACTAGCACTGGCCTGTATGATCCCTTCCTTGAGGAGCCGCTGAACCTCAGATCTAATAAAGATCCGGTCCTCAGCGCTGTAACGCCTACTTTTAGTAGCGATGGGCTTGCAGCCTGGTACCAGATTCTTAAAGAGGGATGGTGTAGTGATTTTCAGAGTGGAAAGATTGCATGCGGGGTGCTTTGGGCAATTTGGAGGCTGCGGCTGATTCCCTACTGCCAGTGAAGGGAGTGGCCCACCGTACTGTGGGATCACACTCTTCATGTGGACCATAAAATTTAGTCCGAGGAGAATTGGCACACAAAGGTGAGGTAACACAAGGAGCCTGTATTGCTCGTAAATTGTGCCCTGTACCTCAAGAGTTACCATACATCGTCCTTGGATCGGTACAGACCGGGACCGTGATGCCATGGAAATTGTCTGCTTGGCAGGGAGAACCCGGAGTCCACACCTTTTAGCAGTTTCAGGGTGTATGAAACTTTCGGTGCTCCCACTGTCAAACAGACAATTCACAGTTCGACCATTTACCTTTATATCCATCATGGAATTCTCAAGCCTGTGGTGCTTAGTCTGGTCCAGGGAGATCGACGCCACCGTTGGCCCCTGGGCGTCACTGCATGCCGCCGATGTTGATGCTGAGGACCCCTGCTGGTCGCTCCTAGTCGTCGTGGACCATGATGGCCACCCCCATGAATCGCACGTGGGCGAGGGCGCCAAACGCAGCGACTCCTGGTGGTCTTCCTCCTCCTCCGTCAGCCACGATGGCGCCGTCCTGGGTTCGCACGTGGTCGGACCTCGTGGGTACTGCAACGCCGAAGGAGATTGTCTCCGTTCTGGAGGGTTACAAGCTGCACTGCCGTTTTTAGACTTCGACCTGCAGACTTTACCGTAGTGGCCTTTTTTACCGCACTGGCTGCAGATAGCCGTTCTTGCCGGACACTGCTGCCGTGGATGCTTGGCCCCACCACAAAAATAGCATCACTGGCCACCTGGAGCTGCCGCCGTCGTCGGATCGATCTGGGAGCGCGGGTTAGCGGGGCGAGGAGGGAGCTGAGCTTGCTCCTGCCACGTTGACTGCACGTGGTCCTCGGGGTACAGCGCCAAGCTCTTCGACGCCGCTTCCAGCATCCCAGCCATCTCCATTGCTTGGGTCAAGTCGAGGTTCCCCTTTTCCAGCAATTTAAGCCTGATGTACGAGGACCCTACCCCTGCTACGAACGCGTCTCGGGCGAGGTCGTACATATATTGTTCGGCTGATACGTCTTTACAATCGCAACCCCTGGCAAGCTGCAGGAGCTCATTGGCGTAGTCCTCCATGGTTTCGCCCGACTGCCGACGTCGTGTAGCGAGGAGGTAACGAGCGTGTATCTCGTTGGGTGGTTTCGTGTATCGTTTCTTCAGGAGCTCGACGGCCCTCGGGTAAGTGGGAGCCGCACGAATCGCGAGATAAATCGTGTCGCTTACCCTTGCGTGGAGGACTTGGAGTTTGTCACTGTCTGTAGTGATAGCTACAGAGGCTGCCAGGTAGTCTTCGAAACACTTCCACCAGTGGTCGAAGGTGTTAGCGGCACCGACCGCACGTGGGTCCAGCGCCAGACGATCTGGTTTTAAGATCTGTTCCATACTCTTTTTTTTGTACAGCTGAGAGTTTTCTGTTACACAATAAAATTGATGCGCGACAATTAAGCACGTGGAACCAAGGCTTCGATATTGAAGGCTTTTATTGTGTAACAATGGAACTACTAACACGAATACACCAGTTCAGACTGAAGGGGTCCTGCCGGAGCAGAGGGTCTTATACCTCGCCACCGGAGGCGGGGCCCCACTGGGATGTGCCATGATAACTCTTATAACAGGTAAACACCCTAACCCAACAACATTGTACAACCCCCACAGTAACAACACCCTAGCCCAACAGTAACATAATAACAACCCCCAGTGGTAACCAACGATGGTTCACCACACTCTTTCTCACTCTCGCTCTTTCTCTCTCTCGCTCTTTCTCTTTCTCTCTCTCTCTCTCGCTCTTTCTCTTTCTCTCTCTCGCTCTTTCTCTCGCTCTTTCTCTCTCTCGCTCTTTCTCTTTCTCGCTCTTTCTCTCTCTCGCTCTTTCTCTCTCTCACTCTTTCTCTTCCTCCCTCTCGCTCTTTCTCTTTCTCTCTTTCTCTTGATCTTTCTCTCTCTCTCCTCTTTCTCTCTCTCGCTCTTTCTCTCCCTCGCTCTTTCTCTTTCTCTCTCTCTCTTGCTCTTTCTCTCTCTCTCCCCCCCTTCCTGTCTCTCTCTCTCCACCTTCCTGTGTGTGTGTCTCTCTCTCTCCCCCTTCCTGTGTGTGTGTCTCTCTCTCTCCCCCTTCTGTCTCTCTCTCTCTCTCTCCCCCCCCTTCCTGTGTGTGTGTGTCTCTCTCTCTCTCTCCCCCCCCTTCCTGTGTGTGTCTCTCTCTCTCTCCCCCCTTCCTGTGTGTGTGTCTCTCTCTCTCTCCCCCTTCCTGTGTCTCTCTCTCTCTCTCTCCCCCTTCCTGTGTGTGTGTCTCTCTCTCTCTCCCCCCCCCCTTCCTGTGTCTCTCTCACTCTCTCTCTCTCCCCCTTCCTGTGTCTCTCTCCCCCCCTTCCTGTCTCTCTCTCTCTCTCTCCCCCCCCCTTCCTGTGTGTCTCTCTCCTCCCCCCCCTTCCTGTGTGTCTCTCTCTCTCTTCCCCTTCCTGTGTGTGTGTGTCTCTCTCTCTCTCCCCCCCTTCCTGCCTCTCTCTCTCTCTCTCTCCCCCTTCCTGTCTCTCTCTCTCTCTCTCCCCCTTCCTGTCTCTCTCTCTCTCCCCCGTCCTGTCTCTCTCTCTCTCTCTCCCCCTTCCTGTCTCTCTCTCTCTCTCACCCCCTTCCTGTCTCTCTCTCTCTCTCTCCCCCCCCCCTTCCTGTCTCTCTCTCTCTCTCTCCCCCTTCCTGTCTCTCTCCCCCGTCCTGTCTCTCTCTCTCTCTCTCCCCCTTCCTGTCTCTCTCTCTCTCCCCCTTCCTGTCTCTCTCCCCCGTCCTGTCTCTCTCTCTCTCTCTCCCCCTTCCTCTCTCTCTCTCTCTCTCTCTCCCCCCCCCCCCCCCCCTTCCTGTCTCTCTCTCACTCTCTCTCCCCCTTCCTGTGTCTCTCTCTCTCTCTCTCCCCCTTCCTGTGTCTCTCTCCCTTTTTATTTCTCGGTGTGTGGTTGTCGGGACGGTGTAAAGGGAGGGACAGAGTATAGGAACAGAACAAAAGGAGAGTCAATCTTTTTTTTGAAAAGCTGTTCCAGCCGTTTGAAATGGCATGTGTACAATCTCAGCATCGCCAGTTGTGGTTGTGTCGCATTCCTGACTCCCATTGACATTCACCAAGTTTGGATTTTTAAAGCATCACGAACAAGCCAATGTTGAGGTTTCACATTTGCAGCCGTTTAGCTGCAGCTTGCTGAGAAAAATCCAATGGCGGGGTATCGAATGCATTTCTAACTTTACTGCCCCTCGATTCATTCTGTCGACAACGCCTGCCAGAACCATTATATTAATGAAAAAGTTTTTGCATCTTATTCCACTTGAGCGTTAGTGCAGAGGTTGGCACGTAATCAGGATTGAAAATAATTTATCCCTTTGCCTCTGTGCCCGAACCGCCATTCTCACTGTTCTGTGGCTTCACCTGCCTCAGGTAGATTGAGGTTCAAATCTCAGCCCAGACTTGATGGAAAGGATTCACTTTGCAATGCCCGAATCAGTTTGCCCATTTTTTCTGTGGAATTCGGGGGGTGTGGGGGGAGGGGGGAGATGGGGGGATGGGAGATGGAGTGGACATTTGACCCCATTTGGAATCTGCAGTAAATGATGGAATTGGATGTATTTTTGATGTGATTTATTATTGTCACGTGTATTAGCATATAGTGAAAAGTATTGTTTCTTGCGTGCTATACAGACAAAGCATACCATTCATAGAGAAGGAAACGAGAGAATGTAATGTTACAGTCTGTGGTGAACCATAGTTGGTTACCACTATGAGTGCTGAGCCATGGATGGTCAGCACTATGGGTGTTTGTAGATATGTCACTGTTGGGGTTAGGGTTGGGCTGTTCTACCTGTTGATATTGTTCTGTGGTACACTCCAGTTGGCTCCGCCTACCTGGGGAGGTATAAAGGTCACTGCACTGCCTGGTGACCCTTTAGTCTGGGATTGTATTGTATATAGTGTGCTCCATTCTTGTTAGTAATAAAAGCCTTTATTTCCTGGGTACAATCTAGCCTCCCGAGTGATTTAATCACGCATCACAGTCATAGCTAGGGTGTAGAGAAAGGTCAACTTAATGCGAGGTAGGGTCCATTCAAAAATCTGGTGGCAGCAGGGAAGAAGCTGTTCTTGAGTCGGTTGGTACGTGTCCTCAGACTTTTGTATCTTTTTCTTGACGGAAGGTGGAAGAGAGAATGTCTGGGGTGCGTGGGGTCCTTAATTGTGCTGGCTGCTTTTCTGAGGCAGCGGGAAGTGTAGACAGAGTCAATGGATGGGAGGCTGGTTTGCGTGATGGATTGGGCTACATTTACAACCTTTTGTAGTTTCTTGCGGTGTTGAACAGAGCAGGAGCCCATACCAAGCTTACCAAGGATTTATTTTTTTTGGCTTTCACATGGGAATTTGCTGGCATGTCTTCAGTTCTGGTCATGTGCCGATGCCAACCTCTGCACTGACCCCTGAGTAGAACAAAATACAAAAACCTTTGAATTAAAGTAATGGTTCTGACATGCACAGGCTACATAATTAGCCCACAAAACTTACTGAACAGAAATATGACATTTTGCCACATCCTCAAAGCATTTCATGGCCACCTAATGAAATATTTTGAAATGCTCTTAGCATTGTTATGTCGGCAAAGCTGCCAGCCAATTTGCAAACCCGATCGCCCACACAGTCGCAAGAGAGATGAGTTAATCTGCTTTCCTTGCGTTGGGTGAAGGGCAGATGTTTGCCAGGGCACTGGGACAGCACAACTGCTCTTCATAGAACATAGAACAGTACAGCACAGAACAGGCCCTTCAGCCCACGATGTTGTGCCGAGCTTTATCTGAAACCAAGATCAAGCTATCCCACTCCCTATCATCCTGGTGTGCTCCATGTGCCTATCCAATAACCGCTTAAATGTTCCTAAAGTGTCTGACTCCACTATCACTGCAGGCAGTCCATTCCACACCCCAACCACTCTCTGCGTAAAGAACCTACCTCTGATATCCTTCCTGTATCTCCCACCACGAACCCTATAGTTATGCCCCCTTGTAATAGCTCCATCCACCCGAGGAAATAGTCTTTCAACGTTCACTCTATCTATCCCCTTCATCATTTTATAAACCTCTATTAAGTCTCCCCTCAGCCTCCTCCGCTCCAGAGAGAACAGCCCTAGCTCCCTCAACCTTTCCTCATAAGACCTACCCTCCAAACCAGGCAGCATCCTGGTAAATCTCCTCTGCACTCTTTCCAGCGCTTCCACATCCTTCTTATAGTGAAGTGACCAGAACTGCACACAATATTCCAAATGTGGTCTCACCAAGGTCCTGTACAGTTGCAGCATAACCCCACGGCTCTTAAACTCCAACCCCCTGTTAATAAAAGCTAACACACTATAGGCCTTCTTCACGGCTCTATCCACTTGAGTGGCAACCTTTAGAGATCTGTGGATATGAACCCCAAGATCTCTCTGTTCCTCCACAGTCTTCAGAACCCTACCTTTGACCCTGTAATCCACATTTAAATCTTCAAGCACCATTCGTTTAAGAGGTCTTAATTTTTGCACTACAGCGCTCCCCTGACAACGTAACACCACCTCCAGCACTGAGACTTACCTAGACTGTGTGCTTCAGTCTGAAGTAAGTGCGTTTCCAACTCAGCCAAGCCAACACTCTAGTAAATCATTTCAGGAACCCTTAAAAGTAACTTGATGGTATTTACCTTCCCAGTCCCAACAGGCTGGAAATGTACCAGTTGGACCCCTAGTCTGGGCTACATTGGTTTCCACTCACTTGACTTGTGGGAGGGTGGGGTTGGGGGTTTGGCGAATGAGGGTGGTGAGTGCTATTTTCTGTTCTGGTTTGGTTCCTCCATGATGAGATATGAGTTTGGAAGTCGTCATATATGAATCATACAAAATCCATTTGATGCTCTTGGACATGTATTGACATTTGAACGTGGTGTGCCACCATCTTGCCCATATTCCCTCATTAAAAGACTCAATTATATTGTTATAATGACTTTTTTAAGCACATGGAGGAGGCCATTCATCCCAGTGAGTCCATGCTAGCTCTTTGTGGAGCAATACCATTTCCCCCCCCCCAGCTCTATCCCAAGCCCTACAAGTTTATTTCTCACTGGGATGACATGGTGGCACAGTGTTTAGCACTGCAGCCTCACAGCGTCAGGGACCTGAGTTCGATTCCAGCCTTGGGTGATTGGAGTTTGCACGTCCTCCCTGTGTGTGCTCCAGTTTCTCCCCCACACTCCAAAGATGCGCAGGTCAGGGGGATTGGCCATGCTAAATTGCCCCTTAGTGTCCAAAGATTTGTAAGTTAGATGGATTAGCCATGGGAAATGTAGGAGGGTTATAGGGATAGGGCAGAATGGAGGACCTGGGTAAGATTCTCTGTGGAAGAGTTGGTGTAGAGTCGATGGGCCGAATGGCCTCTTCTGCACTGTAGGGATTCTGTAAAGTTCCGATCTTCTTTTGGAATCTTCATTTGTCTCTGTTTCCACACCATTGTAGGTAACGCATTTCCCCCGCTCCCAATCATTGCTACATTGTCTCTGCAGCTGGACCTGGGTAAGATCTCTAAGTAAGAAGTTTAACAACACCAGGTTAAAGTCCAACAGGTTTATTTGGTAGCAAAAGCCACAAGCTTTTGGAGCCTTAAGCTCCTTCTTCAGGTGACTCCGGGTGTTCTTCAGGTGACTCACCTGAAGAAGGAGCTTAAGGCTCCGAAAGCTTGTGGCTTTTGCTACCAAATAAACCTGTTGGACTTTAACCTGGTGTTGTTAAGCTTCTTGCTGTGTTTACCCCAGTCCAACGCCGGCATCTCCACGTCATAAGATCTCTAACCCAGAGAGCCTGGGTTTTCCTTTGGAGTAGTCACTCGATCGTGTTATCACTATGGGACAGAGTAAGGATTCTTATCAATGAACATGCCGCATGGTTACATTTTCCCATCTTTAGGCAAGGCTTTGGGGCAGCAACCTGAAACTTCAAAAAAAAACTGAACGTGAGATTTGAGATGTCTCCACGTTTAGATTTACCCTCGAGTCTGGCTTCCTCTTGGTGTTTTGTGACACGTCCCTTTCTCAAGTCAAAGGTGACCTTCAGCTTATATTTGCAAGTGTAACCATTTAAAAAAAAAAAAGGGACATTCCCCCTCCACCCTGCAAGATAACCTCAGTTATCTTACCAAGCACCTTCAGCCCCTAATCTGAACTGCAGCTGAGAATTTAGATCTGTTCTCTCGGACTCTCGGAGGTCATTGAGTGTCTTTAAGACAGAGATAACTAGGTTCTTGATTGATAAGGGGATCAGGGGTTATGGGGGAAAAGGCAGGAGAATGGGGATGAGAAAAATATCAGCCATGATTGAATGGCGGAGCAGACTCGATGGGCCGAGTGGCCTAATTCTGCTCCTATGTCTTATGGACTCTTCTCCATGGTAAACCTGGTGGAAGTGCAGAATTTGGCAGCTTCTAATTTCAAATAAGATTGAACAAACTTTTACTTTACAACTTCTCGCATTTTCCTCCCATCGCTAATGAGAAGTTGTTTCTTGTTTAAAAATAAGACAGAAGGTGCTGCCGTCTCCAGGAGTGGAGAATTCTATTTAGAATAGAATCATAGAATCTTACAGTGCAGAAAGAGGCCATTTGGCCCATCTGCACTATCCACAATCCCACCCAGGCCCTATCCCCATAACCCCACACATTTACCCTGCTAATCCCCTGACACTAGGGTCAATTTAGCATGGCCAATCAGCCTAACCCGCACATCTTTGGAGTGTATTTGGATTTAATGACTGCTTTCATGAAGACAAGCTTTTTTTTTCGTTTTTAAGTTTATTTATTAGTGACACAAGTAGGCTTACATTAACACTGCAATGAAGTTACTGTGAAAATCCCCTAGTCGCTACTCTCCGGCGCCTGTTCGGGTACAACTGAGGGAGAATGTAGCACGGCCAATGCACCTAAGCAGCATGTCTTTCGGACTGTGGGAGGAAACCAGAGCACCCGGTGGAAACCCACGCAGACATGGGGAGAAGGTGCGAACTCCACACAGACAGTGACCCAAGCCGGGAATCGAACTCGGGTCCCTGGCGCTGTGAGACAGCAGTGCTAACCACTGTGCCGTCCTGTGCGCTTGTCTCCTCGGGAGTTGTGTTTTCGGCTGGACAGTTAGTGCTGTGTGAGGAATAGACTAGTTCTGTGAATTATCTTTGATCTATCATTATTGCACTGAGATAGTGAAAGAACATAAGAACTTAAGAAATAGGAGCAGGAGTAGGCCATCTAGCCCCTCGAGCCTGCCCCGCCATTCAATAAGATCATGGCTGATCTGAAGTGGATCAGTTCCACTTACCCGCCTGATCCCTATAACCCCTAATTCCCTTACCGATCAGGAATCCATCTATCCGTGATTTAAACATATTCAACGAGGTGGCCTCCACCACTTCAGTGGGCAGAGAATTCCAGAGATTCACCACCCTCTGAGAGAAGGAGTTCCTCCTCAACTCTGTCCTAAACTGACCCCTCTTTATTTTGAGGCTGTACCCTCTAGTTCTAGTTTCCTTTCTAAGTGGAAAGAATCTCTCCACCTCTACCCTATCCAGCCCCTTCATTATCTTATAGGTCTCTATAAGATCCCCCCTCAGCCTTCTAAATTCCAACGAGTACAAACCCAACGAGTACAAACCCAATCTGCTCAGTCTCTCATCATAATCAACACCCCTCATCTCTGGTATCAACCTGGTGAACCTTCTCTGCACTCCCTCCAAGGCCAATATATCCTTTCGCAAATAAGGGGACCAATACTGCACACAGTATTCCAGCTGCGGCCTCACCAATGCCCTGTACAGGTGCAGCAAGACATCTCTGCTTCTATATTCTATCCCCCTTGCGTGCAAGCCATACCATACATAGCTCGCAAAGAGCTGCCACGCTCCAGCGCCATCTTGAAATGGATGGTCAATCCACAGTGTGATCAGTGTGTGGGGGATTGGCTGCAGGTATTTTAGGGGGCAGGTGTTTCTGAGAGATTGTGTAACCGAGAATGGGGGAATCCTGGACTAGCGACATAGAGATGTACAGCACTATGGTTATTGGAGTATAACTGCAAACACATTGTTCACGGAGGTGCATCAAACATGTGATGTAAGCAATGGTGGCGCACTAGATGCCAACGTGTACCAAGGGAAGGAGGAGGGGATTGGAGCCTGTGCGTCTTCCAAGATGGGCTTAGCTGAATAATGTATGTTTACATATCAATATCTCCAAGTTTACTGGGCTTTCAAAGAGCAGTACAGCACAGGAATAGGCCCTTCGGCCCACCAAGCCTGCACCGGCACATGATGCCTTTCTAAACTAAAGACCTTTTGCCTCTACACTGTCCTAATCCTCTATTCCCGGCCTGTTCACGTATCTATCAAGATTCCTCTTAAACGTTGCTATTGCGTCTGCCTCTACCGCCTCCTCTGGCAGCGCATTCCAGGCACTTACCACCCTCTGTGTAAAATAAAACTTGCCTCATTTCTCTTATTTTATGAAGCAGGTTGGTGAGTTGTGCCGGGGTCAGGGTCCACAGGTGCCTGAAATCCTTGGTACTTAAACAGTTCCCTGTTCTTTGTATGTTGACAGTGTCATTGGTCATGGCATTATTAAGAGCATAAGAAATAGGAGTAGACCATACCACCCCTCAAGCCTGTTCTGTCATTCGATGCAATCTCACCTGATCTCTTCCCTCAACTTCCCCTGACGACCCATTTCCCTGATTTTCTGAGTATTCAAACACCTGTCCATCTCCGCCATCAGTACATTCCATGGTGGCGGCCATTCGGCTTGAAGGGCAAAATGGCCTCCTCCTTCTCCTATCTTCTGTGGAGCATCCGCAACCCTTGGGATGGGGAGAGAATTTAAATTTTCACAACCCTTTTAGTGAAGAAATTTCTCCTCCCCTCAGTGCTAAGCCCCTTCTTCTGAGACTTCTAGATTCCCCAGTCAGGGGGAAATTACCTCTCAAATGTCCACTGTAAAGACCACTCCCAGGTGAGGTTACCCAAAAGTTGTTGTTCCAGATGAGACCCTTCGACTTGTCACCATCTGGCTGGGATAGCCCTAAATTGTTACAAACTTGAGTTGTCTGTTGGAACACTGGATCCATCTTTCCACCCTCTGCTGGTAAAGGGTTTAATCTAACAAGGTTCCTTTTTCCCTGGATACCTTTTCCAGACCCAATGGTTCTCTATAAATGGGAGCCAATTTAACCTGGCCTTCTTCAGTGAAAGAAGGGATAAGTTTATTATTACAAGTTAAGGAGGAAAGTGGCAAAACACATGAATATACATTCATCCAGATGAGAAGTGAGAACTAAGTCCAATATAAGTAAATATAAATGAAAAGGCATACGGAACTGTCCTTGACTCACGAGGAGTAGATGAAGAAGCGTGCGGCCGTTGTGATTTAGTTCCAGTAGAGTTGACTTTGGTCGGCGAGTAGTTGGTTCTCCAATTCCAGTATCTGTGGTTTGGCAGAGAAATTTCAGTTCTCTTTTCAACTACGATTCTTTTTGCTGGCAGGGCTGACTTCCTCCGTCAGAGAGAGAGAGATTCAAAATATACCTGCAAAAAAAAGCTATTTTGCAGGGGCCCTGCCAACCACTTCTGATGCTGCATCACACATCTTCCGTGTGTAAAACTTCCAGCTGTTGACCCTGACAGAACATATTCACGCAGACACCAGGGCAACTCTTGCAGCTGGCTTTTAACGCCTTTTTACATTTAATGCTGTCTAGGCATTGCCCACAGGATTTTTTGAGATGTGAAGACCATCATGTCCCTTTATCTTTACCGGAGACAGTAATCCGATTCAGGAATCCACCAAGGTGTGATGACCATTTTTTTTTATTCATCCGTGGGACATGGGCTGTCCAGCATTTATTGCCTCATCCCTGGTGGCCCTTGAGAAGGTGATGGTGAGCTACCTTCTTCAAACGTGACACCCCTCATTATTATTATGATGTCCTTTTGTCTTTAGTGGAGATAGTAATCAGCCTTTGGATGCTTTTAGTAATACCTTGTCTGGAAACAGAGAGGGTTCCATTATCCCCTAAAGAATCGCTCTGCAGCCACTCCTCTCGGTGGCTGACTGTACATTCTCAACTATCTTCGGGGTTTGTGTCCAATCTGAAAAATAAAACTAGGGTCCTTTTTAAAGTTTAGTATTTTGTGTGTAATTCTGTGATTTTTTTCCCCCATCATCATGACATCACCCCATCAAGCTCTTTCAAACTCTTCTATGTTCCAACAAGATCACCTCATTCTTCTAAATTCCAGAAAATAGCGGGCCAATTTACTCAGACTCTTGTTATAGGGCTCGTCCAAAGAATGCACCCCTCTCTCAAGTACCGATCTAGTGAACTTTCGCTGTACTGCCATCAAGTATACCTTTCCTTAGATAAGAACAAAGAACAGTGCAGCACAGGAACAGGCCCTTCGGCCTCCAAGCCGATCATGATGCCTGCCTAAACTAAAACCGTATGGGAAGCTTTTTCCCAGGTCGGAGGTGACGATCACGAGGGGCCACGGGCTCAAGCTGAGAGGGGCGAAGTATAACTCGGACATCAGAGGGGCGTTTTTTACACAGAGGGTGGTGGGGGCCTGGAATGCGCTGCCAAGTAGGGTGGTGGAGGCAGGCACGCTGACATCGTTTAAGACTTACCTGGATAGTCACATGAGCAGCCTGGGAATGGAGGGATACAAACGATTGGTCTAGTTGGACCAAGGAGCGGCACAGGCTTGGAGGGCCGAAGGGCCTGTTTCCTGTGCTGTACTGTTCTTTGTATGCATTTACGGAGTCCGTATCCTTCCATTCAACCTATTCATGTATTCGTCTAGTTGAACCTTATTTGCCGCTATTATACCTGCTCCAACCACCTCCCCAGGCAGTGCATTCCAGATATTCACCACCCTCTGTGTTTAAAAAAAACTTGCCTCGCCCATCTTCTCTAAACTTTCCCCCATGCACCTTAAACCTATGCCCCCTAGTACTTGACTTTTCTACCCTAGGAAAGAGTATCTGACTATCCACTCTATCCATGCCATTCATAATCTTGTAAACCTCTATCAGGTCACCCCCTCAGCCTCTGTCGTTCCACTGCGATATGGAAACCAAAGCTGCAATACTGTGGCCTCACCAAACGCCTGTAGCAAGATATCCTTATTCTTGCACGCCCATCTCCTTGCAGTAAAGGTCAACATGCCATTTGCTCTCCTAATTGTTAGCTGGACTTGCACGCTAACTTCCTGTGTTCCTCGCAAAAGTGCACCCAGGTCCCTCTGAACATCGATATTTACAACCTCCATGCTTTTTAAAAAAATCTGCTGCTCTTACCACCAAAGTGGATAATCTCACACTTCCCTACATGGTGAGTGGAATGTTATTCATCGCTGCCCTTTGTGACCTGGCAGCTTGCATTACGGCACGGAGCTAGGAATTCCAAACCATGACTGAATTGATTTTTTCCCCTCTTGTCCCAGGACAAAGAAGTTGTTTCCAATTGGAATCCCTCTACCATTGCTCTGAATGACATCAGATCACAGGGCATAGATGAAGTGTTATTTGATTTTGATTTGATTTATTATTGTCACATGTATTAGTATACAGTGAAAAGTATCGTTTCTTGCGCGCTCTACAGACAAAGTATTTCATTTATAGAGAAGGAAAGGAGAGAGTGCAGAATGTAGCATTACAGCCACAGCTAGGGTGTAGAGAAAGATCAACTTAATGCAAAGTAAGTCCATTCAAAAGTCTGATGGCAGCAGGGAAGAAGCTGTTCTTGAGCTGGTTGGTACGTGACCTTTTGTATCTTTTTCCCAACGGAAGAAGGTGGAAGAGAGAATGTCCGGGGTGTGTGGGGTCCTTAATTATGCTGGCTGCTTTTCTGATGTGGGCATGCCGACGTTGGACTGGGGTAAACACAGTAAGAAGTCTAACAACACCAGGTTAAAGTCCAACAGGTTTATTTGGTAGCAAAAGCCACGAACCGAAAGATCGTGGCTTTTGCTACCAAATAAACCTGTTGGACTTTAACCTGGTGTTGTTAGACTTCTTACTGCTTTTCTGAGGCAGCGGGAAGTGTAGACGGAGTCAATGGATGGGAGGCTGGTTTGCGTGATGGACTGGGCATTCGCACCAACCTTGCCTGGTCTCCATGAATCAGTGTCACTTGCCCTCCAAACTATCCGGAGAGTCAAGCCTGACTGTAGTTGATCCTTTCCCCTCAGAGAGGGGCTTTCTTTCCCAAACCAAATCTCAACTTTTTCAACTTCAATAAGAACCGGAAATGTTGGGAATAGTCAGCAGGTCTGTCATAGGGTTGCCAACTGTTATTAAATGTATTCCTGGAGGTTTCATCACATTACTTGCCCCCACACTAGAGCCATTAGTCGGCCAACATGTCCATCCTTGTGACGCACTGCGTTCCTACACCAATATGGAAAGCAAAAATACTTATTACCCAATTGGATAATGCTTGGACATTGGTCAAACAGGCCTCCCCGTTCCCCCTTCCCTGCCATTTTCAATATTTTTGTATCTCGTATATGGTCAAAGAAAGTGACAGAAAAGGTCTTTCTATTTAATCACCCAATCGCTTTTCTCCAGGTAAAGGTAAATTGCTGTGAATGCTGGAATCTGAAACAAAAACAGAAAATGCTGTTTGCTGGGTGATGGAGATAATTCAAAGAACAAAGAAAATTACAGCACAGGAACAGGCCCTTTGGCCCTCCAAGCCTGCACCGACCTTGCTGCCCGTGTGAACTAAAACCCCCTACCCTTCCGGGGACCATATCCCTCTATTCCCATCCTATTCGTATATTTGTCAAGACGCCCCTTAAAAGTCACTATCGTATCCGCTTCCACTACCTCCCCCAGCAGCGAGTTCCAGGCACCCATCACCTTCTGTGTAAAAAAAAAACTTGCCTCGTACATCTCCTTTAAACCTTGCCCCTCGCACCTTAAACCTGTGTCCCCTGGTAATTGACTCTTCCACCCTGAGCAAAACCTTCATGCAAAACCAATTCAAATCAGCTTCTTTGTTGACCTTAAAAACAGAAAGGGCTAGGAATGCTTGGTCAGCCTGGCAGT
Source organism: Mustelus asterias (assembly GCF_964213995.1). Lineage (NCBI taxonomy): Eukaryota > Metazoa > Chordata > Chondrichthyes > Carcharhiniformes > Triakidae > Mustelus > Mustelus asterias. The sequence goes on from NC_135827.1 coordinate 31,176,084, forward strand.
ATCAACGGAGAGAGACATGGTTAATGTTTGAGTCAGATATGGGTCTTCAGAAGAAGGGTTGTATCTTCTGGAGAAAAATTATAATTGACTGGACCGCCGGAATTCTACCACCGCCACGGAATTGGAGTGGGAGCGGGACGGACAATGGAAATGTCCATTGACCTCGGATGGGATTTTTCCGGTCTCGCTCGAGCGAGGCCATAAAATCCCGCCCGAAATGCCAACACTGTTTCGCCCTCCACAGACGCTGCCAGGGCTGCTGAGCTTTTCCAGAATGTTCTGTTTTCGTTTCAGATTTCCGGCATCCTTAGTATTTTGCTTTTAAGCTTTAAGCTTGATTGACTCAAATTCTTGCTGCTTAATATTTTATCTGTAATCTGTAATCGCGCAATCCAGCTACCACGATGCCAGGAAATATTTTTGCCGCAAGTTATGCAAAATGGAATCATTAAAAAAAAACAGTGAATTTGTTGCTATAGCAACTTGACCATGATTGGTTATGAATGAGGTGCTCGGAATTGTGGAATGCCTGATATTCCTCGACCTTTCGTTGTGGGCGATCAGAGATTTAAGATCTGAACCTGTAGGGGAATTTTCCCGTCTCGCCTGCCATGGGAATCGGAACCAGTAGGGGCGGACCATGCAAAAGTCCGTTGACCTCAGGTGGGATCTTCTGGTTTTGGGGTGAGAAATTCCCGCCCTTGGTGTAATCTTTGCTGAATATATCTTGTATCTTGCTTTCTTCCTGCACTTTGACCTTGCCTCAAGGTGTTTAACAACAAAACTTTATTGAGATTGCTTTGTGCCCATGTCCGGTCTTTCTGTAGAGGAAAGCCAATGGGCAAGGAAGAGTTGACCTGACTATCTGCTACAGGTCAGGATTATAAATGGACTAGAAAGGCCCAGGGAAGGATTGGGATTGTGCTAAAATGATTAGGCTGTGCGTAATAGTGGCACGGTGGTTAGCATGGCTGCCTCAGCGCAGGGATCTGCGTTCAATTCTGGCCTCGGGTATCTGCCAGTGTGGAGGCTGCACATTCTCCCCGTGTCTGCGTGGGTTTCCTCCGTTTTCCTCCCACAGTCCAAAGATGTGCGGGTTAGGTGGATTGGCCGTGCTAAATTGCCCCTTAGTGTTAGGGGAATACTACACTCAATGATTTTGCAAATATGTGGCCAGGGGGACTAGCACAGTGTAAATATGTGATGTCACAGGGATAGGGCCTGGGTGAGAGTGTGGTCGGTGCAATAGGCCGAATGGCCTCCTTCTGCACCGTAGGGATTCTATGATTCTGTGATAATTGGTTGCCGCAGTAGACAACTACTTTTCATTGATTCCTCTGGTCCAGTAATATCAAAGCCTTGCAGGACATGTCCAGTTCTGGTTATCGCACTTCAGGACGGATGTGAAAGTCCTTCAGAGGCGGCTGCAGAGGAGATTTACCAGAAGGGTTCCGGGGTTGGGGATTTTAGCTGCAAGTTTAGGTTTGGAGAAGCTTGGAGTTGTTTTCCTTGGTGCGAAGGAGATGGAGTGGAGATCTGATAGAGGTGTACAAGATCATGACAGCTTTGGATAAGATAGACAAAGAAAAAGCCACTGCTAGTAGTTGATGGCACAAGGATTAGGGGGACACAGATTCAAAGTTTTGGGCAAGAGATGCAGGGGAAATGTGAGGAAGAAGGTTTTTTGTGTAGCATGTGTGCTAACAACCTGGACTTTGCTGCTTATGAGGGGGATAGAAGCGGAGATGATGAATGATTTCAGAAGGAAATTGGATGGGTTCTTGGGGGAAATGAACTTGCGGAGTTATGGTGATAGAGTGGGAGAATGGGGGACTGAATTACTCCACAGAGAGCTGGCATGGAACTGAGGGACCAAATTCCCACCACCTCTGCTGCAATGACTCTGTGTAAGTCAGCACAAAGCTCTTCTGCTGCTTGCCAGCACTACCACGGTTGAGCCAATCAGACACTGGAACAAAGGTTCCTTCTGATTTCGTGCTTGGATTACAGTTTAAAAGTTTAGTGTCACAAGCAAGCTTACATTAACACTGCAATGAAGTTACTGTGAAAATCCCCTCGTCGCCACACTCCGGCGCCTGTTCGGGTACACTGAGGGAGAATTTAGCAGGGCCAATGCACCCTAACCAGCGCAGCTTTCAGACTGTGGGAGGAAACCGGAGCACCCGGAGGAAACCCACGCAGACGCAAGGAGAATGTGCAGACTCCACACAGACAGTGACCCAAGCTGGGAATCGAACCCAGGTCCCTGGCACTGTGAGGCAGCAGTGCTAACCACTGTGCCACCGTGCCACCCTTAAATAACACTCTTAAATTCAGTATTGCTGCAAAGGGGTTTTGTCCTCGTGTGGAATTAAACTTGTCGAGTTTTAAAGCACCACCAGAAGCTGCCTGAATGGTGGTATATAGCGATATTTCCCCTGTTGTTGGAGTCACAATATACCATGGAGCTGGAGCAGTGACAGCTTTACTCTGGTTCCTTTTGTTCTCTGTTTGATCATCTGGCAGTTCTTATGGGATTAATATAATCAGAGAAGTGGAGTAACAGCGATCAATATCTTCATTCACTGTTTGGCTATTAAGTTTCCAACTAAAATTGGATCGATTTACAATTTATTGCTTGTCTGAAATTAGCTTAATTTACTGGCTCTTTCAAAGAGCTGGCACAGATGCAAAGGGCCGAATGGCCTCACTGTATTGTAATCAAGAAGCCCAATGGAATGCTCTTCTTGATGATGATGAGAGGAATTGAACATAAAAGTATTATTTTGGAATCACGAGCTTTCGGAGCACTGCTCCTTCCTCAGGTGAGTCATCGATTTATCCAACTTTCCAATTAAATGAAACCATGCCCTCTGCTTTAACTCCTCGAGTAGCAAGTTCCTCTTTCTAGCCACTCTTGGATAAAGAAATTTCTCCTCAGTTCCTTATTGGATTTGTTAGTGATTATCTTGAATTTATTTATGCCTTCTGGTTTTGGCCTCTCGCACAAGTAGAAACGTCTATGCCTACTCTAGCAAACCCTTTCATGACCTTAAGAGACAGCTCCTCCGCGATTATCCTCAACACCAGTGCCCCACAATGCAGTGTCTTCAGCCCCTTACTATTCTCCTTATACACTTATGACTGTGTGGCCAAACTCCATTTCAACTCGATTGTCAAGTTTGCTGATGACACCACCCTAGTGGGTCACATCTGAAACAATGACGAGATGGAGTACGGGAAAGAGATGGAAAATCTGGTGAACTGGTGCGACAACAATAATCTCTCCCTCAATGTCAGCAAAACGAAGGAGATAGTCATCGACTTCAGGAAACGTAGTGGAGGACATGCCCCTGTCTACACCAAAGGTAAAGAAGTGGAGATGGTCAAGAGCTTCAAGTTCCTAGATGTTCAGATCGCAAACAACCTGTCATGGTCCCCCCCAAGCCGACGCCACGCACCCTGGGCACACTCTCTTCCACTTGGGTCCTTTGGATGAAGTCTGCAGTTCTCTGGATAGACCCAGAACAGTTTGAAGTCAGAACAGTTTTCCAAAACACCAGGGGCATTAGGCAAGCCACCAACAGCAGATTCCCCCTCCGGAAAGGCAAGACCTTGCTTTCAGATAACCAGCAGAATTTGCAAAACCAGGGAGAGAGAGAGAGACTTCTTTTCAGCTTGATGCCCCTTCTAAAACTTAAAAAAAACCTGCAGCTCCAAACTGAAAATGAAAAAGACCTCCTATCAGAATGACCTATTCGGACCTGCCAACAAGTTTTTCTCCTAATAATGCAGTCATAAACATCCCAGTAAAAATAAAGCCCCATTTAAGTAGCAATAAAAAGACTCTCGTAGACAGCCCGGCAACAATGAGGGAAGACTCTGCTTACGATTGCAGAGTACATGATTGAAAAAGAACACTTATTAAAGGTACACTAACGTCACACAAGTCAGGATGGTGTGAGTGGTTTGGAGGGGAATTTTCAGGTAGGGGTGTTCCATGTGTCTGCTCCTTTTAGACATAACATCTGAATTCCGGTATCAACCCTGTAACAACAAAGACATTGCACCTTCTCTGGGGCCCTCTATTTTATATCCATTCTATGATATGGAACTCAAAACTGTGTAGCTCCGTGTGCGGTCTAACCAAGAATGCGCAAGTTGGTGGTGAGCCGGCGTTTGATGCGCCAAGGGGCGCGCACAATTAACAAATCATCGTGGCGTTTATGTCTCTAAGCAGTTGGTTATTAGAGATGTTGCTGCTGCTACCAGACTAGAGACTCGGTGAGCTGAGTAAGATTGTCTAGGTTGGATGACATTTAAGGTGCTTTACTCCGTGTCAAGTGGGGGTGGGAGGTGACTTTACCCTCATGCGAGATTCTTGGATTTTGGAATCAACAGAATCCTGTGGATGTTCACATCAGGAAAACACTCATTTTAAATTCCGACCACCACATGGAAACTATAATGTTTTTGGCTCGACTGTTTGATATAAATGATGCTTTTATTATTTACAGAATGCAATTACCTTTTTCCTGGAAGTTGTTCTCAATGTGTCTTGTGTTGTAACATGAGGTGGAGGAGGAGGGACCCAGACTCGTAACAAAGAAAAGAGTGGGGAAGTATTCATGTGGTTGGGTTTTTTTTTTGCTTAATATTGGCGGTGACGGTTGATCTATTTTTGGTGGGTTGAAGTAATTGGCAAAGGAAGAGATGGTGAAATGATGACGATTACTTAATCAGCAGCTGCAAACGCGGGGGAAGCGGCCTTTCTCCTCATTCCTGTGTTTGGGATGATCTTGTTCCTTTCTCAAGAGTTACAGGGGACAGGGCATAGCGTGCACACAGCCTGCTCAGTGTAACACTCTGAATAAGAAGCTTGAGCGTTCAAAGTCCCACCCTGGACATTTGAGCACACGGTCTAGTCCAACATTTCATTGTGGTACTGTGAGTATGGAATTCTCCTGGTATCCTGATCCAATATCCCCAAAAACAGATAGCTTGGGTCATCCATGCCATTGCTATGAGTGGGATCTTGCTGTTTATCGATTGCTCGGAGCGCTTGCCTACAAAGGAAGAATAGGTGGCCCGCCATTGGCTGGTGACAGGATGTTGTAGTCCAACCGCGTCAATTGGGTTTCCCATTGTATGTACCCCCCCCCTTCCCCACCCCCATTGCCGGGGAACCCGTGGCAGGGGTCCACCCTCGGCAGGACCGGAAGATCCCACCAGCGGGAACCGCCAGAAAATTCCGGCCAATGAATCGAGTTCAAAATCACTTTGAGAAGTGTGTAGCAATGCCCCAATTATGTGAAAGGGATTGTATAAAATGTAAACGTTCCTTCAAAAAGGTTTTAAGTGTGCATCACTTCCAGTTCCATGTAATTCCTTGGATTTGAAGTGCGTTGAGCCAGTTCCGGGAGATGTGTGATAAGGCACTCTAGAAATATAACTATTTTTCTTCCAGTGGCCTCCCTGACAATAGTGAATTATAGAACATAGAACATTACAGCGCAGTACAGGCCCTTCGGCCCTCGATGTTGCGCTGACCAGTGAAACCAATCTAAAGCCCCTCTAATCTACACTATTCCAATATCATCCATATGTTTATCCAATGACCATTTAAATGCCCTTAATATTGGCGAGTCCAGTACTGCTGCAGGCAGGGCATTCCACGCCCTTACTACTCTCTGAGTAAAGAACCTACCTCTGACATCTGTCCTATATCCATCATCCCTCAATTTAAAGCTATGTCTCCTTGTGCTAGCCATCACCATCCGAGGAAAAAGGCTCTCACTATCCACCCTGTCTAATTCTCTGATCATCTTGTATGCCTCTATTAAGTCACCTCTTAACCTTCTCCTCTCTAACGAAAACAACCCCAAGTCCCTCAGCCTTTCCTCATAAGACCTTCCCACCATACCAGGCAACATCCTGGTAAATCTCCTCTGCACCCTTTCCAATGCTTCCACATCCTTCCTATAATGTGGTGACCAGAACTGTACGCAATACTCCCAAGTGCGGCCGCACCAGAGTTTTGTACAGCTGCAACATGACCTCCCGGCTTCGAAACTCAATCCCTCTACCAATAAAAGCTAACACTCCGTACGCCTTCTTAACAACCCTATCAACCTGGGTGCCAACTTTCAGGGATCTATGCACATGGACACCGAGATCTCTCTGTTCATCCACACTACCAAGTATCTTACCATTAGCCCAGTACTCTGTAATCCTGTTACTCCTTCCAATGTGAATCACCTCATACTTTTCCGCATTGAACTCCATTTGCCACCTCTCAGCCCAGCTCTGCAGCTTATCTATGTCCCTCTGTAACCTGCAACAACCTTCTGCACTGTCCACAACTCCACCGACTTTAGTGTCATCCGCAAATTTACTAACCCATCCTTCTACGCCCTCATCCAGGTCATTTATAAAAATGACAAACAGCAGTGGCCCCAAAACAGATCCTTGCGGTACACCACTAGTAACTGAACTCCAGAATGAACATTTCCCATCAACCACCACCCTCTGTCTTCTTACAGCTAGCCAATTTCTGATCCAAACCGCTAAATCACCCTCAATCCCATGCGTTCGTATTTTCTGCAATAGCTTACTGTGGGGAACCTTATCAAACGCTTTACTGAAATCCATATACACCACATCAACTGCTTTACCCTCATCCACCTCTTTGGTCACCTTCTCAAAGAACTCAATAAGATTTGTGAGGCACGACCTACCATTCACGAAACCGTGGTGACTATCCCTAACCAAATTATTCCTTTCTAGATGATTATAAATCTTATCTCTTATAATCCTTTCCAAAACTTTGCCCACAACAGAAGTAAGGCTCACTAGTCTATAATTACCAGGTTTGTCTCTACTCCTCTTCTTGAACAGCGGGACAACATTTGCTATCCTCCAGTCTTCTGGCATTATTTCTGTAGACAATGACGACATAAAGATCAAAGCCAAAGGCTCTGCAATCTCCTCTCTAGCCTCCCAGAGAATCCTAGGATAAATCCCATCCGGCCCAGGGGACTTATCTATTTTCACACTTTCCAGAATTGCTAACACCTCTTCCTTATTAACCTGAATCCCGTCTAGTCCAATAGCCTGTATCTCAGTATTCTCCTTGACAATGTCTTTTTCCTGCGTGAATACTGACGAAAAATATTCATTTAGTGCCTCTCCTATCTCTTCAGGCTCCACGCACAACTTCCCACTACTGCCCTTGACTGGCCCTAATCTTACCCTCGTCATTCTTTTATTCCTGACATACCTATAGACAGCTTTAGGGTTTTCCTTGATCCTACCTGCCAAAGACTTCTCATGTCCCCTTCTGGCTCTTCTTAACTCTCTCTTTAGGTCCTTCCTGGCTAACTTGTAACTCTCAAGCGCCCTAACTGAGCCTTCACTTCTCATCTTTACATAAGTCTCCTTCTTCCTCTTCACAAGAGATTCAATGTCTTTTGTAAACCACGGTTCCCTCGCTCGACCACTTCCTCCCTGCCTGACAGGTACATACTTATCACACAATAGCTGTTCCTTGAACAAACTCTACATTTCAATTGTGCCCATCCCCTGCAGCTTCCTTCCCCAACCTGTGCATCCTAAATCTCGCCTAATTGCATCATAATTTCCTTTCCCCCAGCTATAACTCTTGCCCTTCGGTATATACCTATCCCTTTCCATCGCTAAAGTAAACGTAACTGAATTGTGGTCACTATCACCAAAGTGCTCACCTACCTCCAAATCTAACACCTGGTCTGGTTCATTACCCAGTACCAAATCCAATGTGGCCATGTATATAGTGTGTGTGTCTATATATGCCCTGTTTGCGAACACAACTCCCACTCACCTGATGAAGGGGCAGTTCTCCGAAAGCTTGTGCTGCCAAATAAACCTGTTGGACTTTAACCTGGTGTTGTGAGACTTCTTACTATGCTTACCCCAGTCCAACACCGGCATCTCCACATCTCTATCTAGAAATCAGAGTACAAGCGTGTAGAAATCAGCCAAATAAATCACTTTGACCAGGCATGGAGTATTGCGAGCAGTTCTAGGCACTATACCTTAGGAAGGACATTTTGGAAGGAGCGCTGCGTAGATTTACTAGCATGATATCTGGAACCCATCTGGTTCTGGTTAAATTACGAGGGGAGATTACACAAACTAAGATTGTATTCCCTGGAATTAAGATGGTTAAGGGGTGATGTAATCAAGGTTTTCAAGGTTTTAAGGGGAACAGATAAGATAGATTGGGAGGAATCATTTCTGCGGGTTGGGAAGTCTAGGACTAGGGGACATGTTCTAAAAAATAGAGCCAAATCTTTCTAGATTGAAATATTTTTCTTTATTCATTCGTGGCACATGAGCGTCGCTGGCTGGCCAGCATTTATTGTCCATCCCTGGTTGCCCTTGAACTTGAGGATGGCACAGCAGTTAGCACTGCTGCCTCACAGCACCAGGGTCCCGGGTTCGATTCCCGGCTTGGGTCACTGTCTGTGCGGAGTTTGCACATTCTCCCCGTGTCTGCGTGGGTTTCCTCCGGGTGCTCCGGTTTCCTCCCACACTCCAAAGATAGGCAGGTTAGGTGGATTGACCATGCTAAATTGCCCCTTAGTGTCGGGGGGACTAGCTAGAGCAAATACATGGGGCTATGGGGATGGGGATAGGGCCCGGGTGGGATTGTGTTCATGTGGACTTGATGGACCGAATGGCCTCATTCTTCACTGTATGATTCTATGAGTGGCTTGCTAGTCCATTTCAGAGGGTAGTTGAGAGTCAACCACATTGCTATGGCTCTGGAGGCATGCTCTGGTAGGCCAGACCAGGTAAGAACGCCAGATTTCCTTACCTAAAGACCATTAATGAACCAGATGAGGTTTTCCAACAATCGACAATGGTTTCATGGCCATCAGTAGGTACTTAGTTCCAGATTTTTTTTTGTTGAATTCAAACTCCACCATCTGCCGTGGCGGGATTTGAGCCCAGGTCCCCAGAACATTAGTGGAGTTTGTGGATTGATTGTCTGGCAATAATACCACTGGGCTATTGCCTCCCAAATAAAAAACATTTCTTTTCCCACAAGGGGAAGTTGGGAAGTCTTTTCCATCAATAGCAATTGATGGAAGAGAGATAATTTGTTAATTTAGTAACAGATAATTTGTTCATGTTAAAACTGAGATTGATAGATTTTTGTTCGCCAAAGTTAATTGAGGAATTTGGGGCAAAGGCTATGGAGCTTGGTCGCAGATCGGACATGATCTCATTGATTGGCGGAACAGACTTGAGGGACCGAATGGCCACTTCCTAGAGTCATAGAATCCCTACAGTACAGAAGGAGGCCATTCGGCCCATCAAGTCTACACCGACCACTATCCCACCCAGGCCCTATTCTCCTGTTCCTCTCTGTGGCTATTTTGAATGTTATTTCTCTTGTCTATTGGTCGCTGTTCGACTTGATTTAATTTGATGCCCACTGCCTGATCATTGTTTTAATGTCTGTCTTGTATAAAACCTGATCAGGCCGTTGTACTATCGAGTCCGGCAAATGGAAAGCTGTAGGGTTTCTTTGTGAAGCTCTGCCAAATGTCACGACACCAGCCCTGCTCATGCAGGATGCAGCTGTGTAGAGGTATGTACAACTTATTAAAATGAAATTGATTCCTGTGCCTGGGATTGCCTTCAGTGTGACTGAGTAGGGATTCATTATCAATTGCCTTGCTGTGACTCTGTGGCGATTTTTATGGCCGTTTTGATCAGTTCTCCCAGAAAGAGAACACCTTCTATCTGATTTTTTTTTTTCATTGGCCGGTTCCTGTAATTAAAAGCACTTGTACAGAACACTGAAGAACTGGGGCAAATGTTGCATTTCGAGAGCATCTGTTAAACTTGGCAATGCATTTTCCTCTTCGCTAACCTTAATGAAAATACCGCCCAGAGGGTCCAGATTTTACTCATTATATTTCCACTAACATTGACAAATGGAAGAGAAGGATCCTCAAATATTGTTTTTTCAAGGAATTGGAGTCACTGTTTTAAAATTACACTCACTTTGTGTATTGTTACTCCTTTTATCTAGCATATATTAAAAATATTAGCATCTGCAATTACTTCCTGTCTGCTAAGCCTGCTGTCACTTCCTTGTCTCACTTGTCTTAATGTTTTTCCTTCATGAATTCCTACTCTTATGTTTGTATTGGAACTGCCTATGTAAACGTGTCACACTGTAATTGCACCCTCCTGCCAGCAGTGGCGCTGCAGCAAGTTAGTGCTGCATCTCTCTCCTGACCCGTCTGTACTGAGAGAAAGACTTGCGTTTCTATAGCAGCCTTTCACAGCCTCAGAATACCCTAAAGCATTTTCCAAGCAATGAAGTATCTTTGACGTGTAGCCCTTGTCCCTTGCTGTGATGTAGGAAATGAGTGGCCAATTTTCGTACACTTAACAAAGCCTCTACTGATGGCCATGACACTATTGTTGATTGTTGGAAAAACCCATCTGGTTCACTAACATCTTTTAGGGAAGGAAATCTGCTGTCCTTACCTGGTCTGGTCTACATGTGACTCCAGAGCCACAGCAATGTGGTTGACTCATAAATGCCCTTGGGCAATTAAGGATGTGTAATAAATGTTGGCCAGCCTGTGACACTCATGTCCCACAAATGAACAAAAAAAAGATGGGGCCTCAGTTTAGCGTCTTACCCAAACGGTGGCATCTCTGACAGTTCAGCACTCCCTCAGTACTGCAGTGAGATGTCGGCTTAAATCTCAAATCTCTGGGTTGCAACTTGAACTCTCAGCATCCAGGCTCTTGAGGCTGGAATTCTACCAGCTGAACCAAGGCTGACAACAATGCGCTTGTTATCCACACTATTCTATGTCTCTGCTTCTAAAATAGCCATACGTTTTCATAATTAAATAATATAAAATTCAAGTAATATATGAAAATAAGGACAGATTGTATGATAAAATGATTGAATGTGTTTGCGCGCCCTAGTCCAGTTATCCTGGGCCCACCAATCTTGCTTGGTCTGAACATAATGTGGAGATGCCGGCGTTGGACTGGGGTAAATAAACCTGTTGGACTTTAACCTGGTCTGAACATACACAGGGCGAGATTTTCCAGCCATGCTCCCCCCACCCCCAAACTGGAAAATCCCGCCCGAGGTCAATGGACCCTTGAATGGTCCATGTGTGTGTTGCCACCCCTCCCCCCGGTACCCGGTATTCAAGAGGCGGCTGCATATAGCACTTGGGGCGAATGGGGCGAAAAAGCAGGATTAGGCTATTGAGTTGGATGATCAGCCATGACCGTAATGAAAGGCAGAGCAGGCTCGAAGGGGCAAATGGCCTCCTCCTGCTTCTATCTTTTATGTTTCTATGTGTTTCCCGTGGCGGGTGAGATGGAAACATTCAGCCCACTGCATCTGTTTTCCCGTGCACTGTACTGCAGGCGGCCAGAGAGTATTGTAAGTAAAATGTGAGATGGTTGTGTTGCTATAAGATGTTTGCTGCTCCAATATTTACAGTTTCATTTGCACTCAATCTGACCTGTAAATTAGAAATCATAGAATCATAGAAACCCTACAGTGCAGAAGGAGGCCATTCGGCCCATCGAGTCTGCACCGACCACAATCCCACCCAGGCCCTACCCCCACATATTTTACCCGCTAATCCCTCTAACCTACGCATCCCAGGACTCTAAGGGGCAATTTTTTTTAACCTGGCCAATCCACCTAATTAAAGGAATTAATTGCTGATCACCCCTCCTTGTGTTATGAATACTTTAATGTGAGTGTTTCTCACCTTTGAGTCTATGAAAGCACTGCATGTCCCGACTGGCAGGCATCTGCAGTCGTCATCAACTCACTTTTGCTCGTTATCTGTCGGGCTCTCGGTCAGCCCACCTTGCCAGTACCTGCCCGTCTCCCGAGGCGACCATCTCGAGTTCCTGTGTAAACAACTAATCGTTGTGGCTGCAAGCTTGTTGCCAGGGGCGTGTAACTGACTGAGATCAGCACTGGTAAACTGCGTAAAAGCAGCTGTCGGGGGGACATGTTCAGATGTGTAACTAATATGGTTGTGGGTAACTCAGCATTTTTCATTTCTGGTCTGTTCGAACATTGACGTTGAGTTTCTGAGCCCTTGATCGCGATGTGCAAAGGATCATGTGGCTTCTTGAGTGAGGCCCAGATCGGAGTTTGTGGTTTTAGCATTTTCTGCAGGGATTGGTCATGGTTCTGGGCAGAAGATAAAACTACATCAGCAGGCGTTTTGAAATGTGACTCGTGGACTTTCTCCCAAGAAAAATGCACTTATCAGGGCAACACGGTGGCACAGTGGTTAGCACTGCTGCCTCACAGCGCCAGGGACCCGGGTTCGATTCCCGGCTTGGGTCACTGTCTGTGCGGAGTTTGCACATTCTCCCTGTGTCTGCGTGGGTTTCCTCCGGGTGCTCCAGTTTCCACTCAGTCCAAAGCGGGTTAGGTGAATTGGCCATGATAAATTGACCCTTAGTGTCAAGGGAATTAGCAGGGTAATAAAGTAAGATATGGATACCTGCTGGATTCAGTGAGACAGCACAGACTGTGGTAACAATGAGATGTGCAAAGTGGAGCAGTTCAGAATAAAGAATCATAGAATCCCTACAGTGCAGGAGAAGGCCATTCAGCCCATTGAGTCTGCACTGACTCTTAGCCAGGCCCTATCCCCGTAACCCCATGTATTTTACCTCACTAATCCCCCGAACCAATAGATATTGGTATTTATACCAATAGATATTTAACGGGCAGCACGGTAGCACAGTGGTTAGCACTGCTGCTTCACAGCTCCAGGGACCTGGGTTCGATTCCCGGCTTGGGTCACTGTCTGTGTGGAGTTTTCACATTCTCCTCGTGTCTGCGTGGGTTTCCTCCGGGTGCTCCGGTTTCCTCCCACAGTCCAAAGATGTGCGGGTTAGGTTGATTGGCCCTGCTAAAATTGCCCCTTAGTGTCCTGGGATGCGTAGATTAGAGGGATTAGCGGGTAAAATATGTAGGGATATGGGGGTAGGGCCTGGGTGGGATTGTGGTCGGTGCAGACTCGATGGGCCGAATGGCCTCTTTCTGTACTGTAGGGTTTCTATGATTTCTATGATATCTTGGGACACTAACCATTGTGCCGCCTAAATCTGCCATCCTTACCCAGTCTGGCCTCCATGTGGCTCCAGACCCACAGCAATGTGGTTGATTCTTCTACAGAAGACAGAACCGTGGATGTACCTACACCACATAGACTGCGTCAGTTCAACCCCTATGAGGACAGTTAGGGATGGGCAACAAATGTTGGCGTTGCCAACGACTCTCCCATTCAAACAAATCGAGGACAATGACCTGACAATCTATTTTAATAATGGTGGAATAAATATCGGCCTGCTCTTTATCGAATAGTTCCAAAGGATCTTTTATATTCACCCGAGAGGTCAGGCAGTTTAACATTTCACCGGAAAGGTGGCAGCTGTGACAATCCAGCACTCCCCCAGTATCCCATTGGGGTGTCAGCACAGAATTCGAGCTCAAGTCTCTAGAGTGATCCCATGACCTCCTGACCCAGAGACAAGAACGTTTCCCTGGAACGCCAAGGGTAACATCGACAGACGAATGAGGACCAAGAGCTCCTTCATAGGGAGAATCTGTGGGTGAAGGTCACCCTAAACCGCTCCTGGTGGTTCCCCCTGTGATTTGTGTCACATAGAAACTAGAAGCAAAGGTAGGCCATTCGGCCCTTCAAGCTTGTTCCACCATTCATTTTGATCATGGCTGATCATCAAATTCAATATCCTGATCCCCCCCCCCCCGCTACCATCCCTCGATCCCCAAGAGTTATATCTAATTTCTTCTTGAAATCACACAACATTTTGGCCTCAACTACTTTCTGTGGTAGTGAATTCCACAGATTCCTCACTCTCTGGGTGAAAAAATTTCTTCTCACCTCAGTCCTAAAAGGTTTACCCCTTATCCTCAAACTATGACCCCCTAGCTCTGGACTCCCCCACCATCGGGAACATTCTTTCTGAATCTACCCTGTCTAACCCTGTTAGAATTTTATAAGTTTCTATGAGATCCCCTCTCATTCTTCTAAACTCCAGTGAATACAATCCTAACCGACTTAGTCTCTCCTCATATGACAAACCTGCCATCCCAAGAATCAGCCTGGTAAACCTTTGCTGCACTCGCTCTGTAGCAAAGGCATCCTTCCTCAGATAAGGACACCAAAACTGCACACAATACTCCAGGTGTGGCCTCACCAACACGCTATACAATTGCAGTAAAACATCCCTATCCCTATATTCAAATCCTCTCACTAGGAAGCCCAACATACCATTTGCCTTCTTCACTGCCTGCTGTGCCTGCGTGCTTACGTTCAGCGACTGATGCACGAGGACACCAAGATCTCGCTGAGTATCCACCTCTCTCAATTCACACCCATTCGGCAGTGAAGTATCGCGAGCTGGTCACTCTCTTGTGGGTGTTCAGGATAACAATTGGATATAACAAAGATAAGTGGAAAAGTGAATCGTGTGGAGGGCGTAGAAGGTCTGCAGAGAGATTTGAATAGGCTGAGTGAGTGGGCGAGGATCTGGCAGATGGAGTATAACGTTGACAAATGCGAGGTTATTCACTTTGGAGGAAATAATAGCAAATTGGATTATTATCTAAATGGAAAAAAATTACAACATGCTACTGTGCAAAGGGACCTGGGGGTCCTTGTGCATGAGACGCAAAAACCCAGTCTGCAGGTGCAACAGGTGATCAAGAAAGCAAATGGGATGTTGGCCTATATCGCGAGGGGGATAGAATATAAAAGCAGAGATGTCTTGCTGCATCTGTACAGGGCATTGGTGAGGCCGCAGCTGGAATACTGTGTGCAGTATTGGTCCCCTTATTTGCGGAAGGATATATTGGCCTTGGAGGGAGTGCAGAGAAGGTTCACCAGGTTGATACCAGAGATGAGGGGTGTTGATTATGAGGAGAGACTGAGCAGATTGGGTTTGTACTCGTTGGAATTTAGAAGGCTGAGGGGGGGATCTTATAGAGACCTATAAGATAATGAAGGGGCTGGATAGGGTAGAGATGGAGAGATTCTTTCCACTTAGAAAGGAAGCTAGAACTAGAGGGCACAGCCTCAAAATGAAGGAGGGTCAGTTTAGGACAGAGTTGAGGAGGAACTTCTTCTCTCAGAGGGTGGTGAATCTCTGGAATTCTCTGCCCACTGAAGTGGTGGAAGCTACCTCGTTGAATATGTTTAAATCACGGATAGATGGATTCCTGATCGGTAAGGGAATTAGGGGTTATAGGGATCAGGTGGGTAAGTGGAACTGATCCACTTCAGATCAGCCATGATCTTATTGAATGGCGGGGCAGGCTCAAGGGGCTAGATGGCCTACTC
Source organism: Mustelus asterias (assembly GCF_964213995.1). Taxonomy (NCBI): domain Eukaryota; kingdom Metazoa; phylum Chordata; class Chondrichthyes; order Carcharhiniformes; family Triakidae; genus Mustelus; species Mustelus asterias. Next base: position 31,191,515 of record NC_135827.1, read on the forward strand.
CTGCTCCTATTTCTTATGTTCTTATGTTCTTAGGAGAGACTAGAGGAAAGCTGAGAGAACAGCCTTCAAAACCCAGGACAAACCAACGCACCCCCACCGCATTGGATATAAAGACCAAAACCTGAGGACCACGTCCTCAGTTTACCCTCACGCCCGGGAGAATCGCATGCTGTTATGATGAAGTTCAATTCCTGATCGTGATGCTAAGTGACCGTAAAAGTTGAAATGATCTGTCCTGATCAATTAACCGAATGCTTCTGTTATTGAACTTTATGTGAGGTTTGACCTTTTAAAATGATGACTTGCGTTGTAAAAATGTAATTCAGTTGGTCATCCACTTTAATGAGGGTTGAGAGAGAATGAAATTAGACTATACATCTCCAGCTTGACATGCTTCTCATACTTGAGAGCGCTATCTGACCCCTTGCAAAAATCACTGTAAACTTACCCGGCACGGATCTCACGGATTCCAAGACGTTTTATTTTTTTAAAAGTTTACTTTTTCAGATTCTCAGTGTTCACAAGTCAGACTTGCTGTTTTATTCATTCCAAAGGAAAACAGTCAAACCTTTGACTTATAGAATCATAGAATCCTACAGTGCAGAAGGTGGCTGTTCCCCAGGCTAGTCCCCTTGACACTAAGGGGCAATTTAGCACGGCCAATCAGCCTAACCTGCACTTCTTTGGACTGTGGGAAGAAACCGGAGCCGCCGGAGGAAACCCACACAGACATGGAGAGAATGTGCAACCTCCACACAGACAGTGACCCAAGCCGGGAATTGAACCCGGGTCCCTGGTGCTGTGAGGCAGCAGTGCTAACCACTGAGCCACCATGCCACCCTTGTTTGTGTGACTTGCCAAATGAGAATTGCTATTCCTTTTATTTAGGGAAATAATTGAATCTTTCCAGTGCAGAAGGAGGCCATTCAGCCCATTGAGTCTGCACTGATCACAATTCCACCCGGGCCCTATCCCCATAACCCAATGCGTTTACCCTAGTTAGTCTCCCTGATGCTAAGGGGCAATTTAGCATGGCCAATCCACCTAACCCGCACATCCTTGGACTATGGAAGGGAACCAGAGCACCCGGAGGAAACCCACGCAAACACGGGGAAAACGTGCAAGACTCCACACAGACAGTGAGCCAAGCCGGGAATCAAACCCAGGTCCCTGGTGCTGTGAGACAACAGTGCTAACCACTGCGGCACCGTGCCGCCCTGTGGCACGTGGTTTGGGCCATATAAGATATTGCTTTAAACGTGGCAAAGATTTAAATCAGTTAATCAATAACTGATTTCGTCAAATTGGATGCGACATGTTCAAGAAGCCAAACTGTAATGTGCACTGATTAAAAAAAAGAACAAATTGCATTTATATAGCACCTTTTACACCATTAGGATGTCCCCAAAAAGCTTTCCAGCCAATGATGTACTTTTGAAATGCAGTCTCTGTGGGAAATGCAGCAGCCAACTTGTACACAGCAAGCTCCCACAAACAGCAAAGTCATTATTGGTCAGATAAGCTGTTTCCATGATGATGTTGGGTGGGGCGATGAGAATTAGCCAGAACATCAGAACTCCCTCTGACAAAGAGTCACCCTGACTCAAAACGTTGATTCTGTTCTCTCTCCCACAGATGCTGCCAGTCGTGCTGAGATTTTCCAGCATTTGAATTTGATTTATTATTAGTAACAAGTCTCACAACACCAGGTTAAAGTCCAACAGGTTTATCTGGAATCACGAGCTTTCGGAGCGCTGCTCCTTCCTCAGGTGAGTGGAGGGAGGAGCAGCGCTCTGAAAGCTCGTGATTCCAAATAAACCTGTTGGACTTTAACCTGGTGTTGTGAGATTTCTTACTGTGCCCATCCCAGTCCAACGCCGGCATCTCCACAGTATAGTTATTGTCGCATGTACTGGGATATAGTGAAAAATATTGTTTCTTGCGCGCTATACAAGCAAAGCATACCATTCATTGAGTACACAGGGGTGAAGGAAAAGGTTAGGGTGTAGAATATAATGTTACAGTTACAGGTAGGGTGAAGAGAAAGATCAACTTAATACATGATAGGACCATTCTGTTTTTGTTTCTGATCCCAGCATCCGCAGCATATGCTTTTATCAGAACTCCCTTGCTCTACTTTGGAATAGTGTCACGGGTTCTTTAATGCTGATCTAAAAGGCAAACGGGGCCTCGGTTTAATGCCTCAGCCAAAATGTGGCACCTCTGACACTGTATTTCCTCCCCACCTCAGTGCAGTATTGGACTATCAGCCTAGAAACTGTGCTTAAATCCCTCGAGAGGAAATAATAGCAAATTGGATTATTATCTAAATGGAAAAAAATTACAACATGCTACTGTGCAAAGGGACCTGGGGGTCCTTGTGCATGAGACGCAAAAACCCAGTCTGCAGGTGCAACAGGTGACCAAGAAGGCAAATGGGATGTTGGCCTATATCGCAAGGGGGATAGAATATAAAAGCAGAGATGTCTTGCTGCATCTGTACAGGGCATTGGTGAGGCCGCAGCTGGAATACTGTGTGCAGTATTGGTCCCTTTATTTGCGGAAGGATATATTGGCCTTGGAGGGAGTGCAGAGAAGGTTCACCAGGTTGATACCAGAGATGAGAGGTATTGATTATGAGGAGAGACTGAGCAGATTGGGTTTGTACTCGTTGGAATTTAGAAGGCTGAGGGGGGATCTTATCGAGACCTATAAGATAATGAAGAGGCTGGATAGGGTAGAGGTGGAGAGATTCTTTCCATTTAGAAAGGAAACTAGAACTAGAGGGCACAGCCTCAAAATAAAGGGGGGTCAGTTTAGGACAGAGTTGAGGAGGAACTTCTTCTCTCAGAGGGTGGTGCATCTCTGGAATTCTCTGCCCACTGAAGTGGTGGAGGCTACCTCGTTGAATATGTTTAAATCACGGATAGATGGATTCCTGATCGGTAAGGGAATTAGGGGTTATAGGGATCAGGTGGGTAAGTGGAACTGATCCACTTCTGATCAGCCATGATCTTATTGAATGGCGGGGCAGGCTCGAGGGGCTAGATGGCCTACTCCTGCTCCTATTTCTTATGTTCTTATGAGTGGAACCTGAACCACATGACCTCTTGACTCCAAAGTCTGAGGACTGCCAACTGAGCCATGGATGGAGGGGTTACTCTACTTTTCCGAAGATGCTGCAAGGTAGCAATCAGGAATGGGAATTCTGGAAGGTTTTAATTATAAGGAAAGACTGGATAGGCTGGGACTTTATTCCCTGGAGCGTTGAAGGATGAGGGACGACCTTATAGAGGTTTATAAAATCATGAGGGGTATAGATGAGGTGAATAGCCATGGTCTTTTCCCCAGGAAAGGGGAATCCAAAACTCGAGGGCATAGCTTTAAGGTGAGAGGGGAAAGATTTAAAAGGGACCTGAGGGGCAATTTTTTCTCTCACAGGGAGGTGCATATATGGAATGAGTTAAAGTTTATTTATTAGTCACAAGTAAGGCTTACATTAACACCGCAATGAAGTTACTGTGGAATGACCCTAGTTGCCACACTCCGGCGCCTGTTCGGGTCAATGCACCTAACCAGCATTTCTTTCAGAATGTGAGAGCATCCGGAAGAAACCCACGCAGACACGGGGAGAATGTGCAAACTCCACACCGACAGTGACCCAAGCTGGGAATCGAACTCTGGTCCCTGGCGCTGAGAGGCAGCAGTGCTAACCACTGTGCCACCGTGCTGCCCCACTGCCAGAGGAGGTGGTAGAGGCGGGTACAATTACAACATTTAAAAGTCATTTGGACAGGTACATGGATGGGAAACATTGAGACGGATATGGACCAAACGCAGGCAGCTGGGACTAGTTTAGTATAGGAAACATGGTCGGCATGGACGCGTTGGGCCGAAGGGCCTGTTTCCTTGCTGTATATCTCTATGACTCTGTGTTCCTTCAGGCTCTGAGACCACAGAGACTCTGAAGCTAATTTACACCAAATGCCCACAGTCCCATTTGATTCAGAAAATCAGAGAAGGCAGCAAGATCTCTGGCCCTTGTGGCTGCTAGTTTAAGATGCAGTAGGAGCTGATTCCTGGGTGGCTGGCTTGTCCCACAAAGAGAGGTTGAAGACACCGGGCCTTTATTCTCCCGAGTTTAGAAGGGTGAGGTGATCTCATTGAAGCATGCAGAATTCTTACTGGACTCGACAGGGTAAGTAGATACTGGAAGGATGTTTCTCCTGGCTGGGGGATATCAGAGTTTTAACAACACCAGGTTAAAGTCCAACAGATTTATTTGGTAGCAAATACCATTAGCTTTCGGAGCGCTGCTCCTTCGTCAGATGGAGTGGAAATCTGCAAATTTCCACTCCATCTGACGAAGGAGCAGCGTTCCGAAAGCTCATGGCATTTGCTACCAAATAAACCTGTTGGACTTTAACCTGGTGCTGTTAAAACTCTTACTGTGTTTACCCCAGTCCAACGCCAGCATCTCCACATCATGGGGGAAATGAAACAGGGGACTCTCTCAGAAAAACCCATTTACAGCTGAGATGAGGAGGAATCTTTCCATTTGGAGGTTGGTGAATCTTTAGTATTCTCTTCCCCAGAAGAGTGGCAACTCAATCATTGAGTATGTTCGAGAGCGAGATTGATAGATTTCTAGATATTAAAGATAATGTGAGAAAATAGCATTGAGAGAGAATCATAGAATCCCCACAGCACAGCAAGAGGCCATTCGGCCCATCGAGCTGGCACCAGCAACAATCCCATCCAGGCCCTATCCCTGTACCCCACGTATTTACCCTGCTAATCCCCTAAGGGGCAATTTAGCAAGGCCAATCAATCCAAGAAATATGCTTGACTCTTAACTGCCCACCAAGGGCAACTAGGGATGGGCAATAAATGCGGGCCAGCCAGCGACGTCTATGTCCCATGAATGAATAAAAAAAGACTAAGGGGCAATTTACCATGGCCAATCCACCTAGCCTGCTCAACTTTGGAGTGTGGGAGCAAACCAGAGCACACAGGGAGAACGTACAAGCTCCACACCAACAGTCACCCGAGGCTGGAATTAAACCCAGGTCCCTGGCACTGTGAGGCAGCAGTGCTAACCACTGTGCTGCCTCTGAAGATCAGCCATGATCCAGTTGAATGGCACAGCAGGCTCGAGGGGCCGAATGGCCTACTCCTCCTTTTTCCTCTGATACATAGAGAGTTTCTTCCAGAAACACAGTGGTTAATGTTGAAAAGTTCTGGTATTTTAAACAACTAACTCTGGGATTCATGTTCGGTAGAATAATAAATTGGCATACTGTTTAAGTTATACAGTTATGGATAATTGAGGCATGTGGCTTTAGTCTTCAATCTATAAACAGAAAGCGATTACGTTACCCTTTTAATCCTCGCGCGATTCGGTGTTTGAAGCGCCCCAGATTTAATCATGCAGTTCTTTTAAAGCTTTTTGAAACATTTGGGACAAGTTTGCAAGATAACATCTCGCAGCACTCTTCAATAAGTTGAATTATGCACGGCACCCAACTTGGCTCTTAACGCGGTGGCTCAATCCAGTTTTTAAGGGTTGCTGTTTTTCCCCCCCCCAAATTATCCATTAAAAGTAAGGAGAGACACTGCTTCTACCGACTACTGCTCTACGCATTCTCAGGCCATCCCAAAGCACTTTTACATATTTTTGATCTGATGCCATCCCTTGTAAGTTCAGAAACCCTGTAGTAAAATTGCATTCAGCCGTGTGATAGTGACAAGCTGACCTGTTTTTGTGACCTTGGTTGAGGGATAAATGTTGGCCAGGACACCGGGGCAAATTCCTTTTTGAAAAGAGTGCTGTTGGATCTCAGTTTTTACATGTCCCATCTGAAAGATGGCAAGTGCGACAGTGCAGCTCTCCCTCGGTACTGCACTGAGGCGTCAGCTGAAGTTTTGTGCCAAGGGCTCCGGAGTGGGACTTGAACCCCCAGCCTTCTGACCCAGAGGTCAAGAGAGCTACCCATGGAGAAAGGCTCGGTAGTCACGTTAATTTGGTCATTTAATTAAAAATATTAATCAAAGAACTACGTTGACTGTTATAACCATTTGGTGTTGGGAATGGATGGGGAGGGCAAGTTAATGAATAGAAATCCCGATGTTTTTATAGAATCCCTACAGTGCAGAAAAGGCCATTTGGCCCATCGAGTCTGCCCCAACTCTCTGACAGAGTATCTTACCCACACCCTGTACCCGTAACCCCACGCATTTCCCATGACTAATCCATCTAACCTGCACATCTTTGGACAGTGGGAAGAAACCAGAGAGCACCCGGAGGAAACCCACGCAGACACGGGGAGAACGTGCAAACTCCACACAGTGACCCAAGGCCAGAATCGAACCCGGGTCCTTGGCGCTGTAAGGCAGCAGTGCTAACCACTGTGTCACCGTGCTATCCATAGTAGGTTTTTGATTGGTAGGTTTCAAAGGGGAGGGGGGAAAACAGCAACTTGACTGAAGAACTACAAGACGTTGAGTCTAGGAACTGTTAATAAGAGTTGTTTTGAGTTGAACGCACTTAAATGTTTTCTCTGATGAGTTTAAGAATGATATCCCAACTGGAATTACCCAGTTGATTCTGTTCATTTATTTTTCACTTGATAGTTGTAAACTTTGGCATGTCATTTAACTGAGGACTAGCTTGTCCACTGCCAAGAGAAAAAAAGATTTCTGTTTTGCCAAAAAGACTCTTTTATAGATTCCAAGAATGCAACCAATAAATGTGTTACTTGACATTATAAGCTAGTGCTTATTTAAAAGCAGTGAGGCACCGTATGAAAGAAGAGCTTGAAGAATGCAACATTTATGTAATGCCTTTAAGGTAATAAAATGTTCCAAAGCGCTTCATCAGGGCTTATCCGTTGGGTCCATTCATTCCTTTGAACAGACGAGGGGACAGCACTGGTTAGGGGTTTTAAAATGAATTTCTTTTATTGAACAGAAAAGAAGAAAATTAACATGACAGGAGCGAAAAGAGAAAGCAAGCTTTGGCTTCTAAGCAAGCCAGGTCCCGTACTGTACACACGGAACTGAGTTTGAACAGGATCTCAAAAACAAACTGAAAACTGAGCACACAGTTCTAAACTCTGTTTCAATTCTTATCTCGTTATTGGAAATGTTTTTCGCAGTCTGTCTCCGTCTAGGAAAACCAGTCTTGCGGCTGCTGATATTTGCCTGAATTGTGTACCCTTCAGGAATGCAGTCAATTTTCAGCTAACCTTTAGCCTTCTGAGTTTTAAAATGTAGTCAAGTTAGCAGTCGATTTTTTTTTTTTAAAGTTTGGCAGAGTTAGTTGCAGAGGCAGAAATATCTTAAAATGAAGTCTTTGCATAGACTGAAGCAAACAGGGCTACGCACGCACAGGATCTCTCATTATCAAACAAAATTTGACACTGGGCCATACCAGGAGATGTTGAGATGGATCAAAGGTTGGTTTTGAAGAGTGTTTCAAAGGAGAACATAGAGACAGAGAGGTTTATGAGGGGGATTCTAGAACTTAGAATGCAGCTTCCAGAACTCCCAATAAACGAGGCCCCATTTGTTTCACATTTACTTTGTATTCTCCCGTGATTGTAATTGGATGGAGGTTGATTGTGCTTCAAGGAGACGGTCTGATATAATGGGATTTCTTTAAGCTCTAATCCTCTATGACACTGCGCTAAGTGCCGTAAATGGACTATTTGATTGGACGGATATTAGATGTAGGTGGTCAGGCAGTGATAATCCAGGAGTATACCTGACCAGAGTTGGCAACACCAGTTGGTGTTAGCAGTACATCAGGAAACAGGGACACTGAGGAGATGTTTTTAAAAAATCACATTCAAAAAGAGGCAGCGATTAATAGATTTTAATCTATGTACGGTGGCCCCGTGGTTAGCCCTGCTGCCTCACAGCGTCAGGGACCCGGGTTCAATTCCGGCCATGGGTCACTGTCTGTGTGGAGTTTGCACCTTCTCCCCCCTGTGTCTGCGTGGGTTTCCTCCGGGTGTTCCGGTTTCCTCCCACAGTCCAAAGATGTGCGGGTTAGGTGGATTGGCCATGCTAAATTGAACCTAGTGTCAGGGGGACTAACAGTGTAAATATGAGGGGTTACTGGGATAGAGCCTGGGTGGGATTGCGGTCGGTGTAGACTTGATGGGCCGAATGGCCTCCTCCTGCACTGTAGGGATTCTATGATTTAATAATTAGATATAAAGGCTCTTCCTCTGTTAATCCCTATGTGCTGAACTCCTCTGCTCATCCTGCTCTGCTTTTCAACCCTCAGATATTCATTCTTGAGCAAAGGCATCGAACAATCATTCGATTCTCATTCAAAATTTTTGTGTAGTTTTGATGTTAGCTGTAGAACTTGAAGTTATTCTTAATTTGAACAGTTTTTATTTTATAAATCCATTCCCAGTTTGTTTACCGCTGTAAAACAAAATACTCAGCAGGTCTGACAGTCTCTGTGGAGAGAGAAGCAGAGTTAACGTTTCAGGTCTGTTATAATTTGCCTCAAGCAGATAGCAGCATGGTTTGTTAACATAGAAACTAGAAGCAGGAGTAGGCTGTTTGGCCCTTCGAGCCTGCCCCACCATTCATTGTGATCATGGCCCTTCAAATTCAATATCCTGATTCCGCTTCCCCCCCCCATATCCCTTGATCCCTTTAGCCCCAAGAGTTATATCTAATTTATTCTTGAAATCACACAATGTTTTGACCTCAACTACGTTCTGTGGTAGTGAATTCCACACATTCACCACCCTTTGCGTGAAGAAATTTCTCCTCACCTCAGTCCTAAAAGGTTCACCCCTTATCCTCAAACTATGACCCCTGGTTCTGAATTCCCCCACCATTAGGAACATTCTTTCTGAATCGACCCTGTCTAACCCTGTTGGAATTTTATAAGTTTCTATGAAAACCCCTCTCACTCTTCTAAACTCCAATAAATATAATCTTAACTGACTTAATCTCTCCTCTTATGACAGACCTATCATCCCAGGAATAAGTCTGGTAAACCTTCGCTGTACTCCCTCTATGGCAAGGACATCTTTCCTCAGATAAGGACACCAAAACTGCACACAATACTCCAGGTGTGGCCTCACCAAGGCCCTATACAATTGCAGCAAAACATCCCTATACTCAAATTCTCTTGGTACGAAGGCCAACATACCATTTGCCTTCTTTACTGCCTCCCATACCTGTGCGCTTACGTTCAGCGACTAATGCACGAGGACACCAAGGTCTCGCTGAGTAACCACCTCTCTCAATTTACACCCACTCAAATAATAATCTGCCTTTCTATTATTGCCACCGAAGTGGATAACCTCACATTTTATCCATGTTATACTGCATCTGTTGAATGGTTTGGAATCAGAAGGCAGGATTGGGTGCCCACTGAATTGCCAGTGGATTAAGTGAAAGCTCTTGCTGGGTAATCACAGGTCACGGTTTGGAATGTGCTGTTTGAACGCAAGAGTAACCTTTCAAAGGGTAAAGAAATAACAGCATTGTGGCCTTTCAGGACCTTGATGTCCCCAGTGAAGTAAAAGTGCAGTCGCTGTTGTAATATAGGAAACGTGACAACTGAATTTACGCACAACAAGCTCCCACAAAACAGGAATATGATATATGACCAGTTCATCTGTTTATGGTGAAGCCGTGATAAATAAATATTTGGGCAATAAATGCTGGCCAGCCAGCGACACCCGTGCGCCATGAATGAATAAAGAAAAATCTCACAAGGAAAACTATGAATTCTAAAAGAAGCCCACTCTTAGTTCCATATAATTAAATAATTGACCTTCGTAACGGCGCCAAGTCGTGCATGAAATCTTAGCCCCGGTTGAGGTAACTATTCGCTCTGAGCAACTGCTGTAATGTGGTTTCCTCTTCCGACCAAAGCCAAACTTCTATCATAAATCTGGAGGCTCGCCTTGCAGCCTGACTGCAGAGAGAAGCGATGCCAGGCTATGGGTGGCACAGTGGTTAGCACTGCTGCCTCGCAGCGCCAGGGACCTGGGTTCGATTCCGGACCTGGGTTCAATTCCCGGCTTGGGTCACTGTCTGAGTGGGGTTTGCACGTTCTCCCCGTGTCTGCGTGGGTTTCCTCCGGATGCTCCAATTTCCTCCCGCAGCCCAAAGATGTGCAAGTTAGGTGGACTGCCCATGCTACATTGCCCCTTAGTGTCAGGGATGTTAGTGGGGTGAATACTTGGGGTGACGGGGGTAGGGCCTGGGTGGGGTTGTGGTCAGTGCAGGCTCATTGGGCCGAATGGCCTCCTTCTGCACTGTAGGAATTCTATGATTCTATCGGCTGTCTGCATGGGATGGTCTTGCAATGTTTGTGTTTGATGCGCCAGGTTTAAACCCTGAGGGGGTGGAGTGTGGGAAAGGGTAGATGAGGAACCAAGGGCAATTCAACCAGTAGGAATGCATGGGATTCTCACTAAATATCCTGTTGTGTCGTGACACTTGTCTTGTTTCTAAGGTACAGTCTTTATATAAGTCCTCCCATTTCCCATTGCTTTTCCAAACCTCTCCACCTTTCTCCGTCATTTTCCTCCTTTAAGACACTTTCTCTCTTTAACCAAGCTTTTGGTCATCTACCCGAATATCTCCTGTTTCTGGGTGTCAGGTTTTGATTAATGGTCCTCGGAGGCTCCTTGGGATGTTTCCAAGGTGCCTCCGATATTAAAGACGCTGTATAAAAACTAGTTGATTATCATAATTTAATCATTGGTGATTGGCCGATCAGTTGTGCCAGATTCTTGGGCTGGAATGTGCCGGCCGTTCACGCCCCGTGCCGTTGCCAGCGAATACGGAGAATTCGGCGCTCAGCCAAATCTCCGCTCACTGCAGTGGGATCAGAAAATCCCACCGGTGTGAACAGCCAGAAAATTCCACCCTTGACGTCTGGCGACTAATAAATCTGTAGTGGTTAGCACTGCTGCCTCACAGCGCCAGGAACCGGGGTTCGATTCCCGGCTTTGGTCACTGTCTGTGTGGAGTCTGCACGTTCTCCCCATGTCTGCGTGGGTTGCCTCCAGGTGCTCCGGTTTCCTCCCACAGTCTGAAAGATGTGCTGGTTAGGGTGCATTGACCCGAACAGGCGCTGGAGTGTGGCGACTAGAGGAATTTCACAGTAACTTCATTGCAGTGTTAATGTAAGCCTTACTTGTGACAGTAATAAATAAACTTTTAAAACTATACACTGTTGTTTAATTAGCATATTCCTGCGCCTCCCATTAGTGATGTTTATCACAGACTATGGGATTTTACGACATCGCTCAGGCGAGATCATAAAATCCCGTCTGAGGTTGATGGAGATTTCCGTTCTCCGAGCCCCTCTCACCCTGATTCTGGGGCGGGCGAGGTGATAATATTCTGGCCAGGCTCTTTCAAACTTCAATCTCACTGTGTGTTTGCACAGAACCTGTGCGGGGGTGGAGGTGGATGTGTTGTGGGGGTGGGGGGGGGGGGGGTCAACCGATAAAGACTTGGTGTAAGCTGAGCTTACTCAAGGCCTCACCCTCAATCAATATCCTCACAGACCTTGCTCGGTGGAGTCAATCAAACTGAGCCTGCTACGCTTGCCTGCTCTTCCCCATTGGAAACATTTGTTGATTTATTGGGTTGTGAGTGTTAAGCCCATGTGTTATGTGTGTCACGTCAGGCCGATATGTGTTTCTGTTTATGCCTTCCAATTTTGGAAATAAATATGCATAAATACATCCTGCGGTTTAGAACAAATTAGTAGACCGTGACAAAAATGGAATGAAATTATCTTGGGTTAGAATGCATGACAAGTATATGCTGTCCTGTAACAAAGCTTGAAGAAAATTCTTTCACTGAGCCGTCATCATAAGCCACCCAGTTAACTTTTCAAAGTGGCAACATGTGTCAATCAAAGCAGAGAATGCAGAAGCCATTTCAACTGTTCCAGATCGCCTTACTGGTGCAATTTTGTTGCCAGGGTTAAGATAGCGTGCAGCGTGTATTGGCAGGGCCCAGTTTGGCGTCTCTGGGGTTGGACGTCTTCCTAACTGGTTCATCTCGGAATCCAGCTGTTACCACCTCCTACTTCCAATATTTTTGTTGTTCAGTTTGTTCAAAGAAAATGAATAAAATAGCCTTGGTTTTGAAACTCCCCCCAGCGACGTATTCCCCAGGGGTGCCAGCAACATTGTCCTTGAGATTTATTATTCATTTCGAATGATTCTAGGACGATCCTGACCGTACAACCCAGCTGTAAGGAACACAGCTGTTGAAGATTAAGTTTGCTTCGTTATGCCCATTTCGAGTCTAATTGATAACTTATGGGTTTTATCTCGCGACGCAGTTGTAGGCTGCGGTATAAAAGATCAATTCTTGACGTCTGCTCATTCTCCCACTCTTCAGCCGGATTTGATTGCAAAACAAGTAGAATCCCTGCAGTGCAGAAGGAGGCCATTTGGACCATCGAGACAACAATCCCACCCAGGCCCTATCCCCGTTTACCCTGCTAATCCCCCTGACACTAAGGGGCAATTTAGCATGACCAATCCCCCTGACCTGCACATCTTTGGACTGTGGGGGGAAACTGGAGCACCCGGAGGAAACCCGCGCAGACGAGGAGAGAATGTGCAGACTCCACACAGACAGTGACCCGAGGCCAGAATTGAACCCGGGTCCTTGGCACTGTGAGGCAGCAGTGCTAACCACTGTGCCACCGTGCCGTCCTCGTAAAAGATGGGGAAAGTTCATTCATCTTTCCTCACTCTGTCAACTCCACAGAAAATTAAATGACGTAGAGTTTTTTCATCTCCATGAGAGGAAACGTTGCAAGGGAGGGGACAAGGACTCAAAAAAAAATTCTAATGTACAAATAGGATGGTGGGATGCATAGGTTAGAGGGATTAGCGGGGTACAAATAATCTCCACATCACAAATAGATATGTCCATGATTGGTTGTGGATGGAAGGAGGTTCACCAACTGTGAAGACTATATTACTGGGCTGTGTTGGCAAAGATCTTAAAGTGTTGTGGAAAGGTTTTGTTTAATGTTTTGTCTCTGAGGTTTGCAGTACTGTTCACCCTCCCTTCTTACTCCTTTATCACATGGCAGTGTAATGTCCAAACAGGCCAACTCCGTGAGACAATGCCAGTCAGTGCTGTTTACCCTTCCAGCAACTGTGACATTTACACAATCCCTGAGACTTTGCTGTCCAGTTGCCAATGCGTTTTGGAACTCTGTGTAGCATCTGTCAGCATCTTTTATTTTGGCCTTCACTGGACTTATGAAAACAATATTTTAATGTATTTTTTTTATTTAAAAGAAAACTAAGATTAAACTCCCAATTGCTGGTTGGTCAACTTGTAGCTAGGAGAGATACCTGGGCTTGAGGCGTCTCGCTCTTGCTGGTTGTATTTTACCTTCAATATTTAATTCATTTGGTTATTTGGCAATAATTTGGTTTAGTTCCGAACAGGGCGGCACGGTGGCACAGTGGTCAGCACTGCTGCCTCACAGCGGCAGGGACCCGGGTTCAATTCCTGGCTCGGGTCACTGTCTGCGCAGAGTTTGCACATTCTCCCCGTGTCTGCGTGGGTTGCCTCCGGGTGCTCCGGTTTCCTCCCACAGCCCAAAGATGTGTAGGTTAGGTGCATTGGCCATGCTAAATTGCCACTTAGTGTCCTGGGATGGATTGGTTAGAGGGATTAGCGGGGTAAATATGTGGGGTTTTGGGGATAAGGCCTAGGCGGGATTGTTGTCAGTGCGGATGGGCTGAATGGCCTCCTTCTGCACTGTAGGGTTTCTATGATTCTAAGTTTAAGTTTTTACGTTTATTAGTGTCGCAAGTAGGCTTACATTAACACTGCAATGAAGTTACTGTGAAAACCTCCCTAGTCGCCACACTCTAGCGCCTGTTCAGGTACACCGACGGAGAATTTAGCATGGCCAATGCACCCTAACCAGCCTGTGGGAGGAAACCGGAGCAGAGGAAACCCACGCAGACACGGGGAGAACGTGCAAACTCCACACAGTCAGCGACCCAAGTCGGGAATCGAACCCGGGTCCCTGATGCTGTGAGGCAGCAATGCTAACCACTGTGCCAGGAAGCTCCTCTTCACACACGGGTTCATGGAAATCTGCAGAATTCCCCACAGTCCCGCCAAAAAGCTGTTGAGGCTTTAACATTTCAAACTGAGATTGATAGATGACTGATAGTCAAGAGTATTAAAGAATACCGCATAGAACCAAGGTGGATAGATGGAGTTCAAGTACAGATCTAATCAGACATGATCTAATTGAGTGACAGAACAGGCTTGAGGGGGCTGGTAGGCCTCACACCTATTCTTGTGTAATTAGAGATGATGCAGACGGGTCTCTCTTCCCTCATCCCTACCTCAGTGAGCTAGTTCATTATGCATGGTTTCACTGGTGCCTTGTCCAGAGGGATATGCCTCGTGCGTGTGAATCAAAAAGCAGTTCAGCTGCCAACATCGCACTGAACTCAAGAGATCACCCGATGTCCAGCTGGGATCTCGAGGTACTGATCAGGAGTGGGAACCCAGGAACTTTTGTCACCCCCTCCATCGGTCTAATTCGGCAATGATTTGTAGTGGAACCAGGAGTTTCCTTGAGTGGGTATTAAGTTTGCACCGGCTAACCAAAAGACCCTGGGTAGTTTTATCCACAACCGCCTGGAAGCTGACCTCCATATTGACAAAGGGCACAGAAAGGCTCGGCAAGATTGCCGAGGGACGGCACGGTGGCACAGTGGTTAACGCTGCTGCCTCATAGTGCCAGGGACCCGGGTTCGATTCCTGGCTTGTGTCACTGTCTGTGTGGAGTTTGCACGTTCTCCCTGTCTCTGTGTGGGTTTCCTCCGGGTGCTCCGGTTTCCTCCCATAGTTCAAAAGACGTGCTGGTTAGGTGCATTGGCTATGCTAAATTCTCCCTCAGTGTACCCGAACTGGCGCTGGAATGTGGCGACTAGGGGATTTGCACAGTAACTTCATTGCAGTTTTAATGTAAGCCTACTTGTGACTAATAAATAAACTTTAATTTAAAGATTGGCAGAAGAAGTGTTGTTTGGATGACGTCAAACTTGGGTTTTATAATGTGGTCTGAATAAAGTATTATTTAAAATAATTGGGCCTGGGAGTGAGCTACCTCTTGCCAGCATGTTGTGATAATCATACTCCCATTTATTTAAAGTCTTGCCATGTTGTAATGACAGAGACTGCTGCAAGCAATCAAGTGTACTTAGAAACGTAATGCCTGTTCTGTAGGCAAAGTGGCAGCTATTCTGGACCAGTGAAGTCTCCCAAATGGCAACAAGATGAGCTAACAGTGAATATTTCCTTGATGAAAGGCAAGAATGTGCATTATTTTAGCGCTGTCACAGCCTTGAGATGCCACAAACAAAATCCTACCCTCCCTTTGTTCATTTCCAATGTGTGGAATCACTACCTCCCGCATTTTTACCTTGAATCGCTGGGTTTGAATCACAGAGTCAATAGAATCCCTACAGTACAGAAGGAGGCCATTCGGCCTATCGAGTCTGCACCAACAACAGTCCCACCCAGACCCTATTCTCAGTAACCCCACACATTTACCCTGCTAGTCCCCCTCTGACACTAGGGTCAATTTAACATGGCCCAATCAATCCAACCCACACATCTTTGGACTGTGGGCAGAAACCGGAGCACTCGGAGGAAACCCACGCAGACATGGAGAGAACATGCAAACTCCACACAGACAGTGACCCGAGGTCGGAATTGAACCCGGGTCCCTGGTGCTGCGAGGCAGCAGTGCTAACCACTGTGCCACCATGCCGCCCCAAAAACTCATTTGACGTCACCCACTCTGGCTTTCAGATTCCCGCTCTCTCTCTCTCGCGAAAGAAAATGTACACACAGCATAGGTGAGGCCACAACCCAGAACATTATGTGCAGTTTTGTCCTCCATATCTTCGGAAGGACATGCTTTAAAGTTTATCTACTAGTATCACAAGTAGGCTTACGTTAACACTGCAATGAAATTACTGTGAAAATCCCCTAGTCGCCACACTCCGGCACCTGATCGGGTACACTCAGGGAGAATTTTGCATGGCCAGTGAACCTAACCAGCACGCCTTTTGGACTGTGGGAGGAAAACCGGAGCACCCGGAGGAAACCCACACAGACACAGGCAGAACATGCAGACTCCGCACAGACAGTGACCCAAGCCGGGAATCGAGCCCAGGTCCCTGCCGCTGTGAGGCAGCAGTGCTAACGGCTGTGCCACCCTAGCCACTTGCCCCAGAGTGAAATCATAATGCAACAAAGATTCACTAGCCTGGGGTGAGGAAGAATATGTCATAAGGAGTGGACTAGTTGTCCATTCTCTGAAGTTTAGAAGAATGAGAGATAATCTAATTGAACACGCATAACAATTCTAAAGGGGTCTGACAGGATAGATGCTGAGATAATATTCCCCCTGGCTGAGGAATCTAGAACACAGGGTCACAGTCTCAGGATACGTGGTCAGCCACTTTGGACTGGAATGTGAGAAAATGCCTTCAACTTGGCGGTACGGTGGCACAGTGGTTAGCACTGCTGCCTCACAGCGCCAGGGACCTGGGTTCAATTGCGGTCTTGGGCCACTGTCTATGTGGAGTTTGCACGTTCTCCCCGTGTTTGCGTGGATTTCCTCCGGGTGCTCCGGTTTCCACCCACAGTCCAAAGATGTGCAGGTGAGGTGGATTGGCCATGCTGAATTGACCCTTTAGCATCAAGAGATTAGCAGGGTAAAAATGTGGGGTTACGGGGATAGGGCCTGGGTGGGATTGTGGTCGGTGCAGACTCGATGGGCCGAATGGTCTTCTTCTGCACTGTCGGGATTCTAAGGAGGGCGAGATTGTGAATCTTTAGAATCTACGCACCCCAAGAAAGCTGTAGCTGTATGTTCGGGACAGAGGTTGATAGATTTTTATTTAAGAGACTAAGTGAATCCAGTAATCCAGGTTGGAGAAACGTGGTTTGTTCTCACTGGAACGACGGAGGTTGAGGGGTGCCCTGATAGAAGTTACAAGATTATGAGGGGCATGGACAGAGTGGATAGTCAGAAGCTTTTTCCCAGGGTGGAAGAGTCAATTACTAGGGGGCACAGGTTTAAGGGGCAAGGTTTAAAGGAGATGTACAAGGCAGATTTTTTACTCAGAGGGTGGTGGGTGCCTGGAACTCACTGCGGGGGAGGGAGTGGAAGCAAATACAATGGTGACTTTTAAGGGACGTCTGGACAAATATGTGAATAGGATGGGAATAGAGGGATATGGTCCCCGGAAGGGTAGGGGGTTTTAGTTCAGTCGGGCAGCATGGTCGGTGCAGGCTTGGAGGGCCGAAGGGCCTGTTCCTGTGCTGTAATTTTCTTTGTTCTAATATGGGGAGTAGGCTGGAAAGTGCCGTTGAGGTAGAATGTCACCAATGACCTTGTTGAATGTTAACACAGGCTCGAAGGGCCGAATGCACTACTTCACCAGTTCTGTTAACATGATCCTCATTTTCTGGTCATTCATGGCAACACTCGGTTCCAGAACTTTCCCCTCTAGCTTTCTAATAAAACAGCCTCTCAGTATCCTGCATTATTTGACAAATCTCGGGTAACTTTCATTGTGGTTTGGAATTTGTTCATTTCGAGTCAACTCCAGCAAGGCCTGTAATCATCGTCTCAGCGAATGGCCTCCGGCTGTTGCGGTTGGCTCGGGTTCTGGCAGTGGCAATAACCAGCAAAGCAGCCTGTTCTTGCGGTGAACCTCAGCAACCCTCGAGCTGGCTAGCAGAGGCTGCCTCTCTCACCCTTTGGGGACTAGGTCTTGCTGGTACAATAGAGCAGCATTGGTATCGGAGGTGGCAGCAAAGCCACGCTCTGCTAGGATGTTCAAGGGTGGCACAGTGGTTAGCACTGCTCCCTCACAGCACCAGAGACCCAGGTTCGATTCCGGCCTTGGGTGACTGTCTGTGTGGAGTTTGCACATTCTCCCTCTTTCCGCATGAGTTTCCCTCGGGTGCTCCGGTTTCCTCCCACAGTCCAAGGATGTGCAGGTAAGGTGGATTGGCCATGCTGAATTGCCCCTTAGTGCCCAACGATGTGCAGATTAACTGGATTAACCGTGGTAAATGCGCTGTGTCACAGGGCAGGGGGGAGGCTGGATGGGGTGATCTTTTGGAGAGTCAGTGCAGACTCGATGGGCCAGATGGCCTCGTTCTGCACTGTAGCGATTCTCTGGAATTAAAGTGGGAACTTAAAGTCAGGGGTTTTTTGGGCATTGCAACATTTGTGCCTTCGTGCTCTTTCGTTCTGTGGCAGAGACTAAACAAAACTGTGCTGTTTGGAATTCTTGATTAGTCAGGGATTTACCCTCCCCTGATGAATAGGGATCAAAGTCTTAAACTCTATAGACTTTGTGCATGATTCTTAACACAGAGCTGCAATGCAATTGGCATCTAACCCAGTGGTCTCAGGACAGAATGTGTGCCCTTTATACAGAGTTAGCCCCCAGAATGTGACTCCAAATAAAACATACTGTTGCATGGATAGGAATCAAGTAGCTAAGAATGTGTCCATCTCCATCCCCAATATAAACGGTGTAAATTTGTACATATTAGGAGCAGGAGTAGGCCATTCAGCCCCTCAAAGCTGCTCCGCCATTCAACAAGATCAAGTTTGATCTGATTGTAACATCAACCCCACATTCCTGCCTATCCCTTTTGACTCCTTTGTGACTCGGGCATCTATCTACTTCTGCCTTATTCAATGACCCTGACATGACCTCCTCCTTCTCCTCCCTCTCCCCCCCCCCTCCGGGGAAGAGCGATCCAACAACTCACAACTTTGCGAAACAAATTCTCCTCACTTTTGTCTGAAATGGAAGACCCCTTATTTATAAACTGTGTCCCCGAGTTCTAGTCTGCCTCCACGAGAGGAATTTCAGCATCGACCCTCTCCGGTCTCCACGGGATCTTGTATGTTTTTATAATATCACCTCTCATTCTTTGGAACCCTTTCTTAAATCAGGAGACTAAAACTGTACACAGTACTCCAGACGCTGTGTCTCCAAACAGGGTCAACTGAAAACATGGGTGTATGACTCTCCATTCCTTCGGTTGTGTCAGTAATGTGTAAATGTGAAAAGCTGAGGCCCCAGTGCAGATCCCTGGGGAACGCCACTTGTCACATCTTATCAATCAGCCAACATTTCCCTTTTCCTTTACCCTCCCACATTCCAGCCGATTATCAACCTACGTCACGTGCCTGAAGTTGGGCGCACTCTCATTTTCGCTGATAATCTCTTGTGCAGAGCCTTTGAAGATGTCTCTTCTGGATACCATGGAGACAAATCATTGACGCTCGACTATCCACCATGAAACTTTCTACCAAAACAAATGTCCGATCATAGTGTATTCTTCACAGATCGATGCGGACTTTCTTTGAATAGCAGACACTTGGCCAAGTGTTCAGTCACCCCGATTCTGATGATACATTCCTGTAAGCTCCACATAATTGATGTTAATCTCACAGTTAACTGTATCTCCCTCCTTAGTTTATGAGTGACATTTGCAATTTTCCAATTGTCTCTATGTGTCCTTTAACCTGAGCTGAAAATCGTCTTGCATTGAATTTAGCACCTTTCACGACCAAAGCACTTTACAGCCAATGAATCCTTTTAGAAGTGCAGTCTCTGTTGTAATGTGGTAAAGATGGCAGCCATTTTGAGCGCAGTAAGCTCCCATAACCAACAAAGTGTTAATCACCCAGCTAATACAGTTAAGTGATGTGATTGAATGATAAATATTAGCCAGGGCACCGGAGAGAGCTCCTTTGTTCTGCTTCGAAATGGGCAGTAAATACCCCATATTTTTGATTTAAAATAGCTCTGAAGGAGTAGAAACTTTCATAAGATATAGGAGCAGAATTAGGCCATTTGGCCCATCGAGTCCATTCTGCCATTCGACCATGGCTGATATGCTCCTCATCCCCATTTTCCTGCCTTCTCCCCATAACCCTTCAGCCCATTACCAATTAAAAACCTGTCTAACTCCTCAAATTTACTCACTGTCCCAGCAACCACTGTACTTTGGGGTAGCGAATTCCACAGATTCACAACCCTTTGAGAGAAGTAGTTTCTCCTCAACTCTGTTTTAAATTTGCTACCCCTTATCCTAAGTCTATGACCTCTCGTCCTCGAATACCCCACAAGAGGAAGTGTCCACTCCACGTCTACTTTTATCATCTTGAATACCTCAATTTGATCTCCCCTCATTCTTCTAAATTCCAGAGACTATAGGCCTAAACTCATTCTGGTGTCAGCCGTGGCCCAGTTGGTTGCACTCTCTCCTTCAGAAGGTTGTGGGTTCAAGTCCCCCTCCAGGGACTTGAGTACAAAAATAAGGCTGCCACTCCAGCACGGTGCCAAGAGACGTTTACACTGCCGGGAGTGCTGTCTTTCCAATAAGACGTCAACTCGAGGCCCCGTCCTCACTTACAAATGGATGCAACAGATCCCGTGTGTTGGGTCCATTCATTCGTTTGAAGAGACGGGGAGGACAGCACTGATACGAGTTTTTAAATGGTTTTCTTTTATTGAAAAGAACTTAAAGAATTAACATGACAGAGGCCAAAACGGCAAACTTGGAGACTGGCTTCCTGGCCAGGCCCCCTTAATCTAAGAACTGAACTTGAACTGAACTCTCATACTCTAAAATCCAAAATATATTTCTACCCTTATATCTTTATTGGAAGTGTTCCTCTTATGCTGTCTCCCGTCTAGAAAAACAATCCTTGCCGCTTCTGTTATGAGAAATGTGTTTGCCTGCATTGTGTACCCTTCAGGAATGCAGTCAATTTTTAGCTGACCCATCATGCCTTCTGATTCTACAGATGGTCAAGTTAGCTACAATTGTTCAGCTTAGCAGAGTTAGTTAACCCCTACAGTCTAGCGTTTAAATGTAATTGTACATAGACAGAAATATCTTAAAATGAAGCCTTTGCATAGACTGAAGCAAACGGGGCGACGCATACACAGGATCCCTCACCGTGGCTAGAGGGAGTTCTCCTCAGTGTCTGACCACCAGCCTTCGACCAATGTCACCGACAGAAATGTCATTATCTCATTGCCGTCTGTGTGATCGAGCTGTGAGCTAAATGACTGCATTTCCTCCATCACAACACGTCTGAAGCACGTCATTGGAAAAGTCGGCTCAGGTTCCAACTCCCAATTGTGGACTAGGGCAAGGGTGTGTTGCCAACTCAGCATAGAAGTATAGCATAGAATCCCTGCTGTGCAGAAGGAGGCCTTTCGGCCCATCGAGTCTGCACTGACCATAATTCCACCCAGGCCCCATTCCCGTAACCCCATGCATTTACCCTGCTAATCTCCCTGACATAGGGTCAATTTAACATGGCCAATCAACCTAACCCGCACATCTTTGGACTGTGGGAGGAAACCGGAGCACCCGGAGGAAACCTACGCAGACACAGGGAGAACGTGCAGACTCCACACAGACAGTGACCCGAGGCCCGAAATTGAACCCGGATCCCTGGCGCTGTGAGGCAGCAGTGCCAACCACTGTGCCACCGTGCGGCCGCCAGGAACTCCCCGGGATTGCCTTGGAGTTTCGAGGAATGAAATTTCAAATTCTTGGTGGCGGCTGTGAGCAGCCCACAGAACCGAATGATTTTATTTTTAATTTGTTTTCTATGGATGTTATTATTTATTGACGTATGATGGAGATGGGGGGAGAAACGGCTATGGCTGGGCTATTGCTGGCAGGAGGTCATGTAATGAAAGCTCCTGGGATATGTGCAGCCAGAGTTGGCAACAATGAGTTTAATAGGATGGTAGAACAACTGGCTGAATAGATTCACACGAGAAGAATGGATTATAGATGACCACAAGCTCCTGTGGAATTCTGTTCAGGAATGAACCAGTCAGTGCCTTTGGGAAAGAGGGAAACGACTAGGAACAGTGTTGTCTCAAGTAACCCAGGAGAGAAGAATATCCATCCTGAATCTGTCGAGGATGGAGTTGCTCTGCTGTGTAAACACCTTTCTTTCTTTTACAACAGGGTGGCACGGTGGTTAGCACTGCTGCCTCACAGCGCCGGGGACCCAGGTTCAATTCCAGCCTCGGGTCACTGCCTGTGTGGAGTTTGCACGTTCTCCTCGTGTCTGCGTGGGTTTCCTCCGGGTGCTCCGGTTTCCTCCCACACTCCAAAGATGTGCGCGTTAGGTTGATTGGCCATGATAAATTGACCCTGGTGTCAGGAGATTAGCAGGGTAAATATGTGGGGTTACGGGAATAGGGGGCCTGGGTGGGATTGTGGTTGGGGCAGACTCAGTGGGCCGAATGGCCTCCTTCTGCACTGTAGGGATTCTATTGTAATTTCATGTTGCTGATTGTCACTGACCACCCCTCTTCATGCCTCACAGGGGGGGGAAAAAAACTCCCCCCATCTAAGTCCGTTTTGTTCTTTTGGGAGGGTTTATTGAAAAACAAATTGGAATGGTAGCATGTTGTTATTGAAGAAGATTCTCTACGTAAATTGAAGAGCATCAAATGAATGCTTTTGGCCTCAATGCAAAAATGTAGTCCCCCAGCCGAGGGGTTAACTGGGGACGGATGGTTTTATACAAGCTGGAAATTGTTTGAATTCTGAGGCACTTTGTTGGTTTCTGCTTTTGTACAGAGGGATGGGCAACTTCTGAAGGCACCCAGAGCAAACCCGCAGTCCACGTCACCTTCCCCCCCCCAACTTTCCAAGAGTACAGAATGTCACAAAAACCCAACGTTTGTTGTAATGCGATTAAACCATGTCAGACCCGATTACAAAAAGAAATGTGATCAAGATGTGGCATGCTGGCTTTGTCTCCTGATCTTGGAGCAAAACTGCTGGTGTCAAACTGACCTGAAAGCCTAGGGTTTTGGAGATTCCGCTGAGATAATGGTCTAATATTAAAAAAAACTGATGTATTTTTAAGTTCTGTTTCAAGGTTCGGAGAGAGAGAGACACGGTCGCTGTATGAGTTCTGAAAATTGGGAATAATCCAAACACATTGTCCTGTAAAATTACACACAGGATATTAAGACTCCCACATCGCCTATAAAACTTAAGCTAAGTGGACACTTAGGAGAATCTGATCTTGCCCATTTTTGTAGCTTTATTAGACCTAATTTGTTTTGTCACTAGCTGACGAAATTGCTCAGCTAGTGAGTAGTGACCTGGTTTTATATATTGTTCTGTATGTAAGTACATTTTTTTTTTAAACCCTTCCAAAAGCAGGGTGGTGTTTGGTAAAGGGCTACCTTTTGTGCTGCAAATAAAACCTGAGTAGGGTGGCACAGTGGTTAGCTCTGCTGCCTCACAGTGCCAGGGAACCCAGGTTCAGTTCTCGGGTTGGATCACTGACTGTGTGGAGTTTGCACCTTCTCCCCATGTCTGCGTGGGTTTCCTCCGGGTGCTCCAGTTTCCTCCCTTAGTCCAAAATTGAGTAGGCTAGGTGGATTGGCCACATTAAATTGCCCTTTAGTGTCCACAGATGTGCAGAGTTAAATGGATTGGCCATGCTAAATTGTCCCTTAGTGTCAGGGGATTGGTGGTTAGCACGGCTGCCTCACAGTGCCGGGGCAGGGGTTTGATTCCCGGCTTGGGTTTCTGTCTGTGTGCAGTCTGCACATTCTCCCCATGTCTGCGTGGGTTTCCTCCAGGTGCTCCGGTTTCCTCCCACAGTCCGAAAGACGTGATGGTTAGGTACATTGGCCATGCTAAATTCTCCCTCAGTGTACCCGAAACAGGTGCCAGAGTATGGCGACTAGGGGATTTTCACAGTAACTTCATTACAGTGTTAATGTAAGCCTACTTGTGTCACTAATAAATAAAATAATAAAGGCCAACAGGCCAAATGGCATCTTTCTGCATTGAGAAGTTACTGAGCGTTTTTACCATTGGGGTAGCATTTTGAAAGTTTCAGAACGAATCCTTTCTTTGAAGCAATTTGTATTTTCTCTTGCCTTGTTAAGTTGGCCGTGTAGATTTGGACAGGTGCCTAGTTTTGTACTAAAATCCCTTCAATATCTCTGCGGAATATTAAGGCTTACAATTGTTTTTTTTTGAGAGATGCTCTTTTTAGGCCCCACACCTGCCATGTTTGATTTCACCCCCACCCCCCCACACTCCGGGGGAGGGGAGGATAGTTCATAAGATATAGGAGCAGATTTAGGCCACTCGGCCCATTGAGTCCGCTCCGCCATTCAATCATGGCTGATATGCTCCTCATCCCCATTTTCCTGCCTTCTCCCCATAACCCTTCGACCCATTCCCAATTAAAAATCTGTCTAACTCCTCCTTAAATTTACTCACTGTCCCAGCATCCACTGCACTTTGATGATGCGGGCCTGCTGCTATCTCCACATATTGACATGGCTTTGCGATTTGGTGAGTGAGATTACAATTCTACAAAGTGAGATCTATCATATCGCCCTGGTTAAACACACAAAGATTTCCACTGGCATCTGGTGCCAACCCAACAACTGCTATAACTATCTCTCTTACGCTTTCCACCACTCTTTGCTTCCTCGAAGGATTTCATGTCCTTCTCCATCTCTGTTGCACCAGCTATGGTGATGCCACCGTCCACACACCATTCCTGTGGAAACGTGATCTTTTTTTCCCCTGAGCCAAGGATCCCTTCGATCATAGTGTGCAAGACACTCAACCTGTTTCCCACCTTTTGGAATTCGCACTCCACTCCCAGAACCACAATAGATTTTTCTCACCCACCCTAGTCTTTGCATCCAAAAGATCATCCGCCATTTCTGCCATCTCCATTGTACTTCCCACACATTTACTCCTCTCCCCTCACCTCTCCGAAGGGACTATTTCCCATGATCTTCAACCATCTGCCCTACTACCCCGAGGGGTGGCACAGTGGTTAGCACTGCTGCCTCACAGCGCCAGGGACCCTGGTTCAATTCTGGCTTTGGGTGACTGTGTGCGAAGTCTGCTCGTTCTCCCCGTGTTTGCGTGGGTTTCCTCTGGGTGCTCCAGTTTCCTCCCACAATTCATGTGTTTAGGTTGGGTGGATTGGCAGTGCTAAATTGCCCTTTAGTGCCCCAAGATGTGCAGTTTAGAGGGATTACGGGAATAGGGTGGAATAGGGAATCGTGTCTGCGTGGGTTTCCTCCGGGCGCTCCGGTTTCCTCCCACAGTCCAAAGATGTGCGGGTTAGGTCGATTGGCCATGCTAAAATTGCCCCTTAGTGTCCTGAGATTCATAGGTTCGAGGGGTTAGCGGGTACAATGTGCAGGGATATGGGGGTAGGGCCTGGGTGTGATTGTGGTCGGTGCAGACTCGATGGGCCGAATGGCCTCTTTCTGCACTATAGGGTTTCTATGAATATATATCTATGAATATAAAGGCCTGGGTCAGAGGCTCTTTCAGAGGGTCGGTGCAGACTCAATGGGCTGAATGGCCTCTTTCTGCACTTTAAGATCTATGGTTCTATAGTACCTGCTGTCCTGCCCATAAAAATGCAGGAAATGCAATGCCAGGCCACAGGAGGAAATGGGTCGCATGCCACTTCAGATACTTCTCCCACTCCCACTCAGACTTATGTTTCTGAACTGCTGCACATTTCCAGTGACGGTCAATAGAAGGCCAAAAAAACGGCACATCATCTTTGCAAATGTTTTAGCTGTAATAGTAGCTTTACTCGCTCGAGACTTCCATCGTAGCTCCCGTGTGTCTTTGGCCGTAGTTCTGGCAAGGTGGACTGGGTGTGCCAGTGTTTGGGGGGGGCTGGGCAACTGAGTGAGTAGGCGCTTGGAGTGGGCATCACCATGAGAACACCTGACTGGCCTTCACCCTTGATGCTGACCTGCTTCTTTCCCCAAGAATTTCCTCCATTTTGTAAGATTTTCACCCTATCTTTTCTACCTGGCTATCTCCCCACAACCCTGAGGCTTTTTCACAAACTCTCTTTGTCTCCTGTCTTTAATTGCCTTGATTTCTCTCATGCCGCCTCCTACTGATATCTCTTCTTTAAGACTTACCTGGGTAGTCACATGAGCAGTCTGGAAATGGAGGGATACAAACGATTGGTCTAGTTGGACCAATGAGCGGCACAGGCTTGGAGGGCCGAAGGGCCTGTTTCCTGTGCTGTACTGTTCTTTGTTCTTTGTTGTTTGTTCTGTCATGTGGCCATCTTCTATTTTTGACTTGAGCGCCAAAGGAATCATTGCATTGCCGCTGCGGTAGGTGGGAATGTTCTTCCCCCTCACTTCCCCTTTTTAAATACTGTTCTGATAAAAGGACCATTCCTGAACCATTATGGGTGGCACAGTGGTTAGCACTGGTGCCTCACAGCACCAGGGGTCCAGGTTTGATTCCAGCCTTGGGTCTGTGTGGAGTTTGCACATTCTCCCCGTGTCTGCGTGGGTTTCCTCCGAGAGCTCCGGTTTCCTTCCGCAGTCCAAATATGTGCGGGTTAGGTTGATTGGCTATGCTAAATTGCCCTTTAGTCTTTTTTTTCCTTCGTGGGACATGGGCATCGCTGGCTGGGCCAGCATTTATTGCCCATCCCTAGCTGCTCTTGGAGGGCAGTTAAGAGTCAACCACATTGCTGTGGCTCTGGAGTCACACGAAGGCCAGACCAGGTAACGATGGCAGATTTCCTTCTCTAAAGGACAACCAGATGGGTGTCCAAAGATGTGCAGGTTAGGGTGGATTGACCATGCTAAATTGCCCCTTAGTGTCCCAAGATGTGTAGGTTGGGGGGGGATCAGTGGGGTAAATACTTAGGGTTAAGGGAATCGGACGGAGGGGTGGTGGGCCTGGGATGTTCTGTTGGAGAGTTGATGCAGACACGATGGGCTGAATGGCCTCCTTTTGCACTGTAGGGATTCTATAATTAACTCATCTGCTCCGTTCACGGCTGCTGTCTGAGCTGCTGAGTGTTGTCCAGCATTCTCTGCTTGGAGCTGCTGGCCCTCTTACATTGACCCTGTTTGTGGTTATTTATTCAAAACTAATTTGCACAGCACTCCTTTCATTATCCCAGTTGGTAGGTTATGAACAATAACACTGACTGCAATGACCTGGCAGATATCTGATTTAGCCTTGGCAGTACAAAAATATCCTCCGCAGCATAAAATAAATAATCTCTCACAGGAGCTATGCCTTATAAAATACACGATGTGGAGATGCCGGCGTTGGACTGGGGTAAACACAGTAAGAAGTCTAACAACACCAGGTTAAAGTCCAACAGGTTTGCTTGGTAGCAAATGTCACTAGCTTTCGGAGCGCTGCTCCTTCATCAGGTGGAGTGGGAGATGTCACTCCCACTCCACCTGACGAAGGAGCAGCGCTCCGAAAGCTAGTGGCATTTGTAACCAAATAAACCTGTTGGACTTTAACCTGGTCTTGTTAGACTTCTTATTGTAAAATACACCCCAGACAGTGCGCAGATTCATTGGATTTGATTTATTATTGTCACATGTATCAACATACAGTGAAAAGTATTGTTTCTTGCACGCTATACAGACAAAGCATACCGTTCATAGAGAAGGAAACAAGAGAGTGCAGAATGTGGTGTTATAGTCATAGCTGGGGTGTCGAGAAAGATCAACTTAATGCGAGGTAGGTCCATTCAGAAGTCTGACAGCAGCAGGGAAGAAGCTGTTCTTGAATCAGTTGGTACGTGTCCTCAGACTTCTGTATTTTTTTCCCAAAGGAAGAAGGTGGAAGAGAGAATGTCTGGGGTGCGTGGGGCCCTTGATTATGCTGGCTGCTTTTCCGAGGCAGTGGGAAGTATAGGCAGAGTCAATGGATGAGAGGCTGGTTTGTGTGATGGATTGGGCTACATTCACTACCATTTGTAGTTTATTGAGGTCTTGGACAGAGCAGGCGCCATACCAAAGCTGTGATACAACCAGAAAGAATGCTTTCTATGGTGCATCTGTTAAAGTTGGCGAGAGTCGTAGCTGACATGCCAAATTTCCTTAGTCTTCTGAGAAAGTAGAGGCTTTGGTGGGCTTTCTTAACTATAGTGTTGGCATGGGGGGACCAGGACAGGTGATCAGGACACCTAAAAACTTGAAGCTTTCGACCATGCACCTGGATCTGGATTGTGGGATCCAGTCCATTCAAATGCTTCATGTAATGTTGCTATGATTTGTCCGCAATGAGTTTGTGCGCATGTGTGTGCATGTCTGCATGCGTGCGTGCGTTTGCGTGCGTGCATGTGTCTGTGTGCATGCGTGTATATGTGGCTAGTTACCTGTCCTATATGAAATTTGCTGTGTATAACGCACTCTTTAATTGAGCATCAGAGGTGCAGTCTCTCCCACAGCTAACACATTTCTCCCAGCAGATGGAACATTGCAAACTGCACTGCCCCATCCCTGTAACCGCCTCATCCATCCTCACAGCTCCAGCATGCTGCCAATGTTTCCAACCTTTACCCCTGGATAACAGGTTCACAACGACTCACCATTTTCTGCCTGCTGTGCCCCCATTCCTACGCTTAAATAAATGGTTCGCGATACGTTTCTGAGTGTGTCGTTCCTTTGGACGCTACGATTGGAAGGGCCGATCGCTGCACGCCCAGCCACTGGCTGTACAGACCTGTTTGAAAGTGAAATGATTCACTGCACCAGCTTTTAAAGTGGGTGGAGATTTTCCCGTAGTGTCAGGTTTTTTGTTTAGCTGGACAGTAGGAGTAGCTGAATAATCTCACAGCAGCTTCGCAAGAGTTTCCTCTAAAGCAGGGAGAGACCATTTCACGTGGTCAGGTGTCACCCGGACAAGGCTGAGAATGGAAGTCATAGAGGTTTACAGCATGGAAACAGGCCCTTCGGCCCAACTTGTCCATGCCGCCCTTTTTTTTTAAACCCCTAAGCTAATCCCAATTGCCCGCATTTGGCCCATATCCCTCTATACTCATCTTATCCATGTAACTATCTAAATGCTTTTTAAAAGACAAAATTGTACCCTCTACTACTACCTCTGGCAGCTCGTTCCAGACACTCACCACCCTCTGTGTCTTCGTCGGCACCCAGTCTGACAGCGCCACACGTTGTGGATATGGATAACACCCAACAAGGTGCTTTCTTACCCATGAATTGCCGCTGGAATATTAACAGCAACTTATATTTATTTAGTATCTTAGAACCACAAAATCCCTACGGTACAGAAAGAGGCCATCCGGCCCATCGAGTTTGCACCGACTCTCCGAAAGAGCATCTTATTGAGGCTCAGCCTATCCCTGTAACCCTACGCATTTACCATGGCTAATCCACTTAACCTACACATCCTGGGACACTGAGGGGCAATTTAGCATGGCCAATCCACCTAACCTGCACAACTTTGGACTGTGGGAGGAAATCCACGCAGACACGGGGAGAACGTGCAAACTCCGCACAGGCAGTGACCCAAGGCTGGATTTGAATCTGGGTCCCTGGCGCTATGAAGCAGCAGTGTTAACCCACTGTGCAGCCCTTTAATGGAACAAAATGTCCCAAGGTGTCTCACAGGAGTGTTATAAGACAAAATACAGCACCGGGAAAATTACACAGAGCCAATTTCAAGCACTTAATTGTTTTTTTTAAAGAATTTTGGTTTTGAAATTGGTGGGCAGTTATGAGTTGGCCGCTGTTTTGTCCACTTATGTGTTCAGACAACTTTGTTGGGATGGAGTTGATGTGATATCGATTCAGAAACTGCTGTATGAGATTGCAAAACCGACAGTGCGTCACATCCTGACTGTCTCACACCTCCTTGGCTTTGCTTTGGTTACAGTGCAGTGGTGACAGCTGGGAACCATCACAGTTTTGCCTATAACAATGAATAGGCAGTGACTTTGGAAGAGGTGGGGCAAGGTTCCTGAGTATGGAAATGATTTGCGAAGCAGAGATAAGACGCCTGCAATATAGTAACCATTTTCCATTTGCAAATGGGAGGGCATTTTCAGGTCATTTTCATTCCCCCTTAACAGCGAATGACCTCAATAAAAATAGTTAATCCCAGGAAAAGAGGGTGAAGCAGATAAATTGTATGGATTTTTAAATTCATTCGTGGGACATGGGCGTCGCTGGCTGGGCCAACATTTATTGCCCATCCCTAGTTGCCCTTGAAACTGAGTGGTTCGCTAAGCCATTTCAGAGGGCAGTTGAGAGGGGCTTTGGGGATAGCGCCTGGATGAATTGTTGTCAGTGCAGATTCGATGGACCGAATGGCCACCTTCTGCACTGTAGGATTCTGATTCTATGTAAAGGGCCCAGGTGATTTTATTTATTTTCTGTTGCTCATGTTCTCAAAAGGACATTGGTGATTTGAGCTGCGTTAAAATACAGAGTGGATTTTTCCCAGTTGTTTTTGTGGATGAGCCTAGCACCTGGTGTGGAACTGAACCATACAATCCAGGGGGGTACCCAGTTCGATCTCCAAATTGTTCCGAGTTAGCTGATATGAACCTGGAGGCCAATCAACATTGTATAATTAGACTCTTCTTCATGGAATCATAGCATCGCTACAGTGCAGAAGGAGGCCATTCGGCCCTTCGAGTCTGCACCAACAACAATCCCACCCAGGCCCTATCCCTGTAACCACACATATTTACCCTGCTAATCTCTCTAACCTATACATCCCGGGACACTAAGGGACAATCTAGCATGGCCAATCCACCTAACACACACACATCTTTGGACTGTGGAAGGAAACTGGAAACCCGGAGGAAACCCACGCAGACACGGGGAGAACGTGCAAACTCCACACAGACAGTGACCCAAGCCGGGAATCGATCCCAGGTCCCTGGAGTTGTGAGGCAGCTGTGCTAGCCACTGTGCCGTACACCGTGGTGTGGTTGGAGGGGGAAGAGAGGGATGCCAAGAAGAGGGAGGAAATTCAGCCAGCAATCCATTTGAAAAGTGTGCACGTGTTCCTCTTCCTTGCTTAATAGTGTTACCTATTTACGAAATACTGGATAAGCAGCTGCAGAAAGTTACGGGGTTATGGGGTAAGTGTATGGGTGAGGCTTTGCTTCTCCAGAGAGCCAGCACAGACACCAAAGGCTGAATGGCCTCCTTCTGTGCTCCAACCATCCTGAAACATTGCTAAAATGAGCAGTAGAATAATTTGCCAAAGCGAAGCACAGGATTTATATTCAACCCTTGTGTGTTCTTTAAATTGCCCCGGAACCCGGGGAGCCGAAAATTTCCAATTGCTCTCTCGTTGGAAATGCCTCAACCAATCAGAGTCAACTTGGCAACCAGTCAGCACCCTTTTTTCCTGTAGTATAAATTGTAATCATTTGAAATTTGGCATTCTTGCATTTGTCCTGTGGTCCTGTGGCGGCACGGTGGCACAGTGGTTAGCACTGCTGCCTCACAGAGCCAAGGACCTGGCTTCGATTCCCAGCTTGGGTCACTGTCTGTGCAGAGTCTGCACATTCTCCCCGTGTCTACGTGGGTTTCCTCCGGGTGCTCCAGTTTCCTCCCACACTCTAAAGATGTGCCAGTTGGGTGCATTAACCATGCTAAATTGCCCCTTAGTGTACCCGAACAGGTGCCGGAGTGGGGATTTTCACAGTAACTTTGTCGCAGTGTGGATTAAGCCTGCGTGTGACTAATAAATAAATTTTAACTGTTGCATGTAAGATGAAAAGCTTGGGCAAGGTATCCCCCTTTCTAGGGACCTTCAAGTTCTGTACTCCCAAGCGACTGATCGCAACCATTCTGTGATTGTATCCCAATCTCTGGGGCTGCTGCTCCTTTTAAAGGTTCTTCATTAACTGTAAAGCATTTCGAGAGGTCCTGAGGATCTGAAAGGTGCTATATAAATGCAGGTACTTTCCTCATGGAAACATTGTTGAGTCTGTCGAAGGGATAGGGTTAAACTTTATCTCACTTCCCTGAATCTTGCGAATGATCTCACTCCTGTGTTTATATTAGCCGCCCTGTGTTGGGGACAGTTTTTAACTTGCCCAGTCGATATCTGGTGAAATTTAAATTGCCTTTGATTTGCATTTCTCTGACATGGTTATAAGAAATGTTTTCATAAAATCATAGCATCCCTACAGTGCAGAAGGGGGCCATTCGGCCCATCGAGTCTGCGCCGACCATAATCCCACCCAGGCCCTATCCCCATAACCCCATGTATTTACCCTGTTAGGATCCCTGACACTAAGGGGCAATTTAGCATGGCCAATTCACCTAACCCCCTTTGGAGTGTGGGAGGAAACCGGAGCACCCGGAGGAAACCCACGCAGACATGGGGAGAACGTGCAGACTCCACACAGACCGTGACCCAAGCCGGGAATCGAACCTGGGGCCGTGAGGCAGCAGTGCTAACCACTGCGCCACCGTTTTCTGAGTGGCGGCTTTTTGGGCGGCACGGTAGCACAGTGGTTAGCACTGCTGCTTCACAGCTCCAGGGTCCCGGGTTCGATTCCTGGCTCGGGTCACTGTCTGTGTGGAGTTTGCACATTCTCTTCGTGTCTGCGTGGGTTTCCTCCGGGTGCTCCGGTTTCCTCCCACAGTCCAAAGATGTGCGGGTTAGGTTGATTGGCCAGGTTAAAAAAAATTGCCCCTTAGAGTCCTGGGATGCGTAGGTTAGAGGGATTAGCGGGTAAAATATATGGGGGTAGGGCCTGGGTGGGATTGTGGTCGGTGCAGACTCGATGGGCCGAATGGCCTCCTTCTGCACTGTAGGGTTTCTATGATTCTCGATGAGTGTGTTTCGGGGAGTTCAGAAAGGATGTTCCGGAAACTTGAAAAATGAGGGTGAGCTGGTTGTAAATGGGGAGGGAGGGGTGGGGGGAGTGGATGGTGTAGGGGGAGCCCAGTGTGGGCAGGGGGAAGGGAGGGGGGAGAGGAGCTGAAAAGGCGGCAAAAATAACATACTGCAGACGATGAAATAAAGATCGGAAAAGGTAGAAACGTTCCGCATGTCAGGCAGAATCCATGGAGAGAAAGTTGGCTTGATGTTTTAGGCCGGTGATCTTTAGTCGGGAGAACTGATTGCGATCCCCCCTCTACAGTGCCAAATCCTATTGTTTTTATTCTTTGATGGGATGTGGGCCAGCATTTATTGTCCCTCCCTTAATTGCCTTTGAACTGAGGGGAGGTGGAATTTGAATTCAATAAAAAATACCTGGAATTAAGTATCTACTGATGACCGTGAAACCATTATCGATTGTGAGAAAAACCCAACTGGTTCACTGTTGGCCTTTAGGGAAGGAAATCTGCCGTCCTTACCTGGTCCGGCCTACATGTGACTCCAGAGCCACAGCAACGTGGTTGACTCTCAACGGCCCTCCAAGGGCAACTAGGGATGGGCAATAAATGCTGGCCAGCCAGTGACGCCCAAGTCCCACAAATGAATTGGAAAAAAAAGAGTGGCTTATCAGGCCATCTCTGTCAGCATTTAAGATGTGGTATGTAGGCCAGACCAGGTAAGGACCGCAGATTTCCTTCCCTGAAGGGCATTAGTTTGGTTTTTCTGACCATCACTTCATGGTCATCATTACACTCTTCAATAATTAATTGAATTCAAATTCTACTGTCTGCCATGATGGGATTTGAACCCAGATTTCTCGCATTACTCTGGGTGTCTGGATTGTGAATCCAGTAACAATACCACTACCCCACCACCATACCCAAATGTTAGTGCTTCTTGGTAGTACTACTTAGTCTGTCGATTGAAGGGCAATTGTTTTTGAGGGGGTGGATAAACATTTGAAGAATCCCTACAATGCAGAACAGGCCATTCAAATCTGCACTGACTCTGCGACAGAGCATCTTATCCACCTCGGGCCTATCCCTGTAACCCTGCACAATTACCCTGCTAATCCCCCTGAACGACATATATTGGGACACTAAGGGTCAATTTAGCATAACCAATCCACCTAACCTGCATATCTTTGGAGTGTGGGAGGAAACCGGAGCACCCGGAGGAAACCCACGCAGACATGAGGCGAACGTGCAAACTCCACACAGACAGTGACCCGAGGTCGGAATTGAACCCGGGTCCCTGGTGCAGTATCGAAGCTTGTATTTATCTCATTGAGTTCACACTCTCAGGGTGTTTGAGTCTTTCGGTTGCTGCAGAGTAAATGAGAGACGAGTTCTGCTTCTTCATAAAATATCTTTATTTCTTTGATCCAACTCCACACACCATTCTCCATCAACAAATAGTGCCACCTGTGGCCCCTTTATATATCAGTGACTTCTACTGAATAATTGACATCAGATTAGGACTTAATTGGAAGGTTCTGTAAACCCATTCTTACCATAGGGTACCTCAAAGTGGTTCGTGGCATTTTTGGGGATTTTTGAAGGGATGTTTTAAATGGTTGTAGGGATATCTTTTAGTTCAACCAAATGAACAAAATCAAACTAACTGAGGGACAACTCAAAAAGGGCAGCTCCCCAAAAGGAGGGGGAACCGCCCGAAACAAAAGACAAAGCGGGAAAGGTGTGGTGAACCATCGTTGGTTCCCACTAGATAGTACTGAGCCAGGGTCTGGCCAGTACTACAAGTATGTATATATGTTGGGGTTAGGGATGGGTTGTTCTACTTGTTGCTGTTGGGGTTAGGGTTGGGCTGTTACACCTTGTATTATAGTTATTGTGGTACATCCCAGTCGGGCTCCGCCTCCTGGGAGAGGTATAAAGGTCACTGCTCTGTCTGGGACCCCTCAGTCTGGGATCGTGTATATAATTAGTAGCTTCGTTGTAACAGCAAATAAAAGCCTTTATTTCCTGAGCATCTCAAGCCTCGTGTGTGATAACGCGCATCAAAAGGAAACTTAAAACATCAAATTAAAATGTGATTAAAGGGTTCAATAATGCACCCCAGTCCCTGCGGTGCCCAGCGGGCACGGAAGGCATCAACTGTGCCCTCGGACACCGCATGCTCCCTTTCTAGGGACACCCGGCCACGAATATAACCGCGGCAGAGGGGCAGACAGTCAGGTTGGACGACCCCCTCGATCCCCCCTCCCCATCGGGTGCCCGTAGATCAGGAGTGTGGGACTGAAGTGCAAACAAAACTTCAATAAAAGGTTTTTGAGAAAACTGAAAAGGTTGTGTAGCCTACAACACACAATGCAGACATGGTCCACAGACTCCACGAGGTTGCAAAAAGGGAAATGGTTGTAGGGAAAGAACAGGAGTTAAATGGATAAATGTGATCAATTAATTGGCCTCTTTCTCTGGAATGAAGTTGTCTGATTCACGTTCGGGACTTGCTTTCTTAAGACTGTTTGGAGTGCAACACAGTCTGGTATCTGGTGTGCAATGGATATACTCTAGAGTTAAGACTTGGATGCATGTGGGCATCTGTATATGAATATGGAATCAGGTGGGTTGG
This sequence comes from Mustelus asterias, assembly GCF_964213995.1. Lineage (NCBI taxonomy): Eukaryota > Metazoa > Chordata > Chondrichthyes > Carcharhiniformes > Triakidae > Mustelus > Mustelus asterias. The sequence continues at coordinate 31,226,915 of NC_135827.1, forward strand.
GGTGCTTTTCTTTACAGAATAGGATGTTGCGCCTCTGACCCAGTAACTTGGAAGCCGAGGCTCGCGGATTGCTTGAGGTGGGAGTTCTACACCATAACAGATTGCGCTGACTGGGTGTGCTCACTGGGGTCAACTGGATCGAACAGCCTCAGCAGAGTCCTGTTTCCCCAGGCTCTGTCGAAAGAGGTTCTTGAGGAGATGGTTATGTCTCAGGTAATCCAGAGACTAAGGTTCCGGGGACGTGGCTTCGGATCCCACCGTGGCAGCTGGCGGGGAATTTGAATTCAATTAATAAATCTGCAGAGTAAAACTAGTCTCAGTAACCGCCATCGACTGTTGTGAAAACCCATCTGGTTCATGAATGTCCTTTTAAGGAAGGGAGCCGTCCTTACCCAGTCTGGCCTACACGGGACTCCAGAGCCAAGGCAATGTGGTTGGCTCTTAACTGCCCTCTGAAATGGCCGAGCAAGCCACTCAGTGCAAGGGGGAGTTAGGGACGGGCGATAAATGCTGGTCTTGCCAGTGACGCCCACATCCTGGAAGGTAAAATAAATAGAAATTGGTATGGTGCAGAAACTCGACATGACTTCTAGGGCTGACTCATATCCTGGATAGGAAACTTGCAACGTTGCAGAGTAAGAGGTGTTAGACCACATAACCAACTTGACTTAACCAGCGCAAAAAAGATGCGGCATGCAGTACAGAAACAGGTTATCTGTAAGCCGAGTGCAAATTGTCTTTAATGATCCTACATAACTGCAAATTTTAATTTAAAACCGAAAGGAATTAATAAAGTTTAAAGTTTTTTGATTTAAGTGTTATGATAGCATCTGAACCGGGGAGGGGGGGGGAGAGAGAATATTACTGTCTAGCCCGCCACGGGAATCAGAGTGGGCGAGGGGCGGACCGTGGAAATGTCCGTTGACCTTGGGCGGGGTTTTCCGGTTTTGGGGCCAGCAAGGCTGGAAAATCCCACCCAGGGTATCTGAACGGGAATAACAGCCCAGCTCGAACATCAACTCTTCCTCCCCTAATCTGCGTCCCCTCCCCCCCTCTTCCCCCCCCCCCCCCCCCCAAAACCTCCCCGCTCCCCTTACCCATCATTGCGGCACGGTGGCACAGTGGTCAGCACTGCTGCCTCACAGCACCAGGGACCCGAGTTCAATTCCAGCCTCGGGTCACTGTCTGTGTGGAGTCTGCACGTTCTCCCCGTGTCTGCGTGGGTTTCCTCCGGGTGCTCCGGTTTCCTCCCACAATCCAAAGATGTGTGGGTTAGATTGTTTGGCCATGCTAAATTGCCCCTTAGTGTCCTGGGATGCATAGATTAAAAAGTTTATTTATTAGTCCCAAGTAGGCTGACATTAACACTGCAATGAAGTTACTGTGAAAATCCCCTAGTCGCCACACTCCGGCGCCTGTTCGGGTACACTGAAGGAGAATTTAGCATGGTCAATCCACCTAACCAGCGGGTCTTTAGGACTGTGGGAGGAAGCTGGAGCACCCGGAGGAAACCCACGCAGGCACGGGGAGAACGTGCAGACTCCACACACACAGTGACCCAAGCCAGGAATCGAACCCGGGTCCCTGGCGCTGTGAGGCAGCAGTGCTCACCACTGTGCCTTCTTGCCGCTCCCATTAGCGGGGTAAATATGTGGGATTACGGGGATAGGACCTGGGTGGGATTGTTGGCAGTGCAGACTCGATGGGCCGAATGGCCTCCTTCCACACTGTCGGGATCCTATGATTCTGTGACAAAGCTAGCTTAATAAAGAATTATGTTTTGTATTTTTGCCTAGGATTTGAGTTGGTGGCTGCCCCCTTTAAAAAGGGAGTCACTCTGCCAAGGGACTTAAACTGGGTCCAAAGTCTTGTCGCAAGCCCATCTTGACATAATATTATGAAATCTGTTGTTGCAGTCGCCCTGGGAACAAGATAGAGAGAGAGAGAGTCTTTCAACACGGTTTTCCAACATATACAGATGTCAGTTTTCCAACAATCTGTCAGTTCCTTGTGTCTCGGTTTCGTAATCCGTACGTAAACCCGTTAGCTTTCTTCTGGGATATAAAGCAGGAGAAATTTGAGCCCAGTAACATAGAGGTTGTAAATTGCTTAAAATGGGACAGTTCTGAAATTCTTGGAAAAGGTTAAGAAACTCTGCAGAATGGATCGCAGTTCCTGAGAAGCGCTGCATGTATTTAAAAATAATTTTGCAAGATTTTATTGTATGCAATTACCATGTTGTCCCCTGCAGTTTGCTAATGGGTTACTGTATTATATGATTTTGATTTATTTACTGCTTCACCTCTTTGCAAAAATATACAACAGCTACAATAAATCCCTGGAGACGCATTTTCATCCTGACTGTTTTCCAAGTATTTGTTCCATTAGTAACATGCCTTCTCTCTCTGTTTTTGCGTGATTACCCTGTAAATAGGCTTATTTTAGATTGGGTTTATAGTATCTACTGCCTTTCAGAGCAAACAGGGGAACATCATGCGCTTTTCACATAGTCCCAGTTGCATTGTGCTGTCATTAAAAGGTAATTGTTAGTCATACACTGGAATTTTATCGCCCCGCCCGCCACGGGATTCGGAGCGGGCGAGGGGCGGACAATGGGAAGGTCCATTGACCTCGGGCGGGATGTTACAGTTTCGGGACGAGCAAGTCCGTAAAATCCCACCCATAGAATTATAGAGATATACAGCACGGAAACAGGCCCTTCGGCCCAACTTGTTCATGCCGACCAGGTTTCCTAAACTGAACTAGTCCCATTTGCCTGCGTTTGGCCCATATCCCTCTAAACCTTGCCCATCCATGTACCTGTCTAAATGTCTTTTAAATGTTGTAATTGTGACCCGCCCTCTACCACCTCCTCATTCCATACACGCACCACCCTCTGTGTGAAAAAGTTACCCCTCAGATGAACTCATCTGGTTCACTAATGTCCTTTGGGGAAAGAAATCTGCCGTCCTTACCTGGTCTGGCCTACATGTGACTCCAGAGCCAGAGCAATGTGGTTAACTTTCAACTGCCCTCCAAGGGCAACGAGGGGTGGGCAATAAATGCTGGCCAACCAGCGATGCCCATGTCCTATGAGTGAATAAAAATAATAAATCTTTCATCTTAAAGCTATACCCTTTAGTTTTGGATTCCCCTACCCTGGGGAAAAGACTTTGGCTATTCACCTTATCTATGCCTCTCATGATTTTATAAACCTCTAAAAAGTCACCCCTCATCCTCCTGCGCTCCAGGAAAAAAAGTCCCAGCCTATCCAGTCTTCCCTTATAATTCAAACCTTCCAGTCTCGGTAACATCCTTGCTAATTTTTTTTGTCCTGATATATCCAATCAGTGTACATACAAGGTGCAGAGGCCTTGATTAATTGGAGGTTCTATCTACTTGGTGGGAATTGTCCTTCTGGATGTTGGAGCTGAAGGACTCCAAACTCTAGCAACTATTATCTTGATTTTTCACGTAAGCGGGCAAGTTGTCATGCAAAAAGCACAGAAAATTCGGAGTAAAGCGCCTATTCTTACTCGTTCCGTTGCCTGTGGAACCGGCTTAGTTTCGTGGGCCTGCTCTTTTGGCTAGGAACCTGGGTCTCTGTTTGACGACATGGTGACTGAATCGGGGTTTGCTGCATGAGTTTATTCTGCTGAAGCTCCAGCTCCTCCCCCAGTTGGCTGCAGTCCACCTCAGTCAACGCAGACCCTTTCCATTTGGCCTCCTGAAGAGGGAGCGAAGTTGCCTCCCTTCTGAGTCCATTTTACCAAAACCACAACGTGAGGCAGAAGGGATGGGCCGGAGCTTTTCCTTTTAATGATCAACAGGAAGACGGATTATGCAACTCCAGTTAGGAGCAGTTAAGGCAACTGTCAATTTGTTTTGTTGCTTCAAGGATAGCAAAGGCGTGTAAAGTACAACTTTTTGAACTTTATCTGAGGTTACTTTCAACAGGAAAAGCATGCGTCTAACCCTACGTCAAGAGGTTACTCTGAGCATCCCGAACTCATGGGGTGGCACGGTGGCACAGTGGTTAGCACTGCTGCCTCACCGTGCCAGGAACCCGGGTTCGATTCCATCCTTGGGTGACTGTGTGGAGTTTGCACGTTCTCCCCTGTGTCTGCGTGGGTTCCCCGGTTTCCTCCCACACTCCAAAACATGTGCAGGTTAGGTGGACAGGCCATGCTAAAATTTCCCTTTTGGTATCAAAACAGACTCGATGGGCCGAACGGCCTCCTTCTGTCCTGTAGGGATTCTACAATCCTTTGCGACTGACTGCAACATGAAAGGACAATCCTTTGTTGTGTCTGTCTGATACTCAGCCTCTCTGCATTATGTTATGCCTGTCGAACCCCCCCCTCAAGGGTTAGATGATGTCACCCCTCGTGCGCCAGTGTAAGGAGATTGACCTAACACGATGGGAGCGGTTGGGGAGGTGGGTTGCGAATGAGGCTGAGTTGGGAGTGCTTTGTCAGGATTTGGGAGTTCAGAGCAGTGCACAGTGGCAGGAAATGTATGAGGTCATTACTTCCTTCAAAGGCTAAGTGTTTCAGCATCCACAGACGCAAATACGCACAGCCTTTTAAGTGGATCAGTAATTTCCCTGTGGCATGCAATGTCACTTTTAATTTCTGAAAGTAATCCTTGTTATGCAATAGCAATTTCTGAGACAGAATTTAGTTACGTTAGCCTCTCTGTCTTGCGTTTCAAAAATATTTGTCTGGTCAAGCCCATTTTAATGGGGGTGTTATTTTAGTTTTGTTGCTCTGTATCCACATCAAAAACTTTTATCTGTATCAAAAACAAAAGATTCAGAAACACAAGAAAATCGAACAAAATGGGGAGGCGGGGGGGGGGGCAGGGGGGGAAACATCATCCAGGAGATCAGCTTTACGAGTGTTTCTCTGTTTATTGACTGGCTGAAGTCTGATGTCAGCACGGTGGCACAGTGGTTAGCACTGCTGCCTCACAGCGCCAGGGACCCAGGTTCGATTCCCAACGGTCTGAGTGGAGTTTGCACATTCTGCCAGTGGTCTGCGTGGGTTTCCTCCGGGTGCTCCGGTTTCCTCCCACAGTCCGAAAGATGTGCTGGTTAGGGCGCATTGGCTGTGCTAAATACTCCCTCAGTGTACCCGACCGGAGTGTGGCGACGAGGGGATTTTCACAGTAACTTCATTGCAGTGTTAATGTAAGCCTACTTGTGACACTAATAAATAAACTTTAAACCTTAAAACTGCATACTACTAAAATACTATTTGTAAAGAAAGCAAGTTTTTCCTTCATAAAAGCAAATTACTGCGGATGCTGGAATCCGAAACCAAAAGAGAAAATGCTGGAAAATCTCAGCAGGTCTGGCAGTATCTGTAAGGAGAGAAAAGAGCTGACATTTTGAGTCCAGATGACCCTTTGTCAAAGCTTTGACAAAGGGTCATCTGGACTCAAAACCTCAGCTCTTTTCTCTCCTTACAGATGCTGCCAGACCTGCTGAGATTTTCCAGCATTTTCTCTTTTGTTTTCAGGGTTTTCCTCCTTCCAGTTTGAGCTGCTGTTCGAGAATTAGGGCAGGGAGTAGCCCAATTTCCTTGCTTGCTTGCACTAGAGGGGGTACAGAAGAGGTTCACCAGGATGTTGCCCGGGATGGAGCATTTGAGCAATAAGGGGACACTGGATAGGCTTGGATTGTTTTCTTTAGAGTAGGGAAGGCGGAGGGTGGACATGATTGAGGTGCATAAGATTATGAGGGGCATGGACAGGGTGAATAGGGAGCAGCTGTTCCCCTTGGTTGAGGGGTCAATCACAAGGGGGCATAGTTTTAGGGTACGAGGCAGGAGATTCCGAGGGGATTTGAGAGAGAACGTTTTCACTCAGAGGATGGCGGGAACCTGGAATGCACTGCCTGGGGAGGTAATGGAGGCCGGAAACCTTACAGCCTTTAACAAATATTTGGATGGAGTACACGAAATACCATAACATTCAAGGATTTGAGACAAGTGCAGGAAAATTGGATTAGTGCGCCCTTAGTGGTAGTTATTGTCGGTGCAGACTCGATGGGCCGAAGGGCCTTTTCTGCACTGAATGACTATGACTAACCCAGGAATGTGGTAATGTCACTCGAGATTGCGTTGAAGGGTGTTAATAATTACAGGGGGATCGCCAGGAATGTGTTAATATTTGTCGGGGGCCCCTGGGAGAGTGTTTGAAATTGCCGAGGTCCCTCGGGAATGTGTCAATATTAAGAGAAGAAAATTTTCTGAAGGCACTAATTAACCTGATAAAATCGTCCTCTTCAGTATGAAAACAGATTTTTAAAAATCGGCTTTTAATTTTGGAATTTGTCAGAAAATTGGAAAAAGATGAGTTTTCAATAGCTTGGAAAAGGCTGTCGGAATATCATGTGATGTTTAAATATTTCTGACTGGTTCCCCTGTTCACGAGGGGTTTGGATAACCTCACAATGCATGAAAACTAGTCACGTGGACAAGTTTTGAGAGGGTCTGTCGAATATCTAAGCTATGGGTCTCAGTGCAACGTCGTCCTTCCACAAAACGAAGGAGCAGAACGTATTGTAAGTCTTTGAAATTAGGATGCGAGGTTGTAACATTTGGCATGTTTGCCTGGTGTTCCTGGTGTTGGTATTTTAATGTGCCAGTATCCCGTTATGGCATTAATTCGGAGTTCTGGTGACTCCAGCTCCATTATTGCTACCTCTGCCACCGAGATGGCCAAGGGCAGCCAGGTGCATGGGTACAGCACCACCTGCAAGTTCCCTTCCAAACCGCTCACCATCTTGACTTGGAGCTACGTCACTGTTCCTTCAACTGTCGCTGGGTCAAAATACCTGGAACTCCCTCCCTAACAGCACTATGGATGTACCTACTCCACATGGACTGCAGTGATTCAAGACGGTGGCTCACCCACCTCCTTCTGGAGGGCAATTAGGGATGGGGGGAAAAAAAGTTGGCCTTGCCAGCAACACCCACATCTCGTGAAAGAATATAAACCTTTATATGGAGTATTCAAGATGATACAAGGTGTGGATAAAGTAGACGTGGAGCGGATGCTTCCCCTTGTGGGGCACTCTAGGACGAGAGGTCACAGTCTTAGGATAAGGGGTAGCAAATTTAAAACAGAGTTGAGGAGAAACTACTTCTCCCAAAGGGTTGTGAATCTGTGGAATTCGCTCCCCCCAAAGTGCGGTGGATGCTGGGACAGTGTGTAAATTTAAGGAGGAGTTAGACAGGTTTTTAATTGGGAATGGGTTGAAGGGTTATGGGGAGAATGCAGGAAAATGGGGATGAGGAGCATATCAGCCATGATCGAATGGCGGAGTCGATGGGCCGAATGGCCTAATTCTGCTCCCAAAGAACAATACAGCACAGGAACAGGCCCTTCGGCCCTCCAAGCCCGCGCCGCTCCCTGGTCCAAACTAGACCATTCTTTTGTATCCCTCCATTCCCACTCCGTTCATGTGGCTATCTTGATAAGTCTTAAACGTTCCCAGTGTGTCCGCCTCCACCACCTTGCCCGGCAGCGCGTTCCAGGCCCCCACCACCTTCTGTGTAAAATACGTCCTTCTGATATCCGTGTTAAACCTCCCCCCCTCACCTTGAACCTATGACCCCTCGTGAACGTCACCACCAATCTGGGAAAAAGCTTCATCTTATGAACTTATGAATAAACAAAAATTAGGAGGTACCAGTGAAGATAACAGGAAAGGTGGAAAGTCATAGAAATCATAGAAACCCTACAGTACAGAAAGAGGCCATTGGGCCCATCGAGTCTGCACCGACCACAATCCCACCCAGGCCCTACCCCCATATCCCTACATATTTTACCCGCTAATCCCTCTAATTTACGCATCCCAGGACACTAAGGGGCAATTTTGTTTTAGCATGGCCAATCAACCTAACCCGCACATCTTTGGTCCTGGTTTGTTTGCACATAGAAACATAGAAGATAAAAGCAGGAGGAGGCCATTCGGCCCTTCAAGCCTGCTCCGCCATTCATCACAATCATGGCTGATCGTCCAACTCAATAGCCTAATCCTGCTTTCTCCCCATAACTTTTGATCCCATTCGTCCCAAGTGCTATATCCAGCCGCATCTTGAATACATTCAATGTTTTGGCATCAACTACTTCATGTGGTAATGAATTCCACAGACTCACCACTCTTTGGGTGAAGAAATGTCTCCTCACCTCCGTCCTAAATGGTCTACCCTGTATCCTCAGACTGTGACCCCTGGTTCTGGACACCCCCACCATTGGGAACATCCTTCTTGCAGAATTTTATAAGTCTCTATGAGATCCCCCCTCATTTGTCTGAACTCCAGTGAAAACAATCCTAACCTAGTCAATCTCTCTTCATACATCAATCCCGCCATCCCTGGAATCAGCCTGGTAAACCTTTATTGCACTCCCTCAAGTGCAAGAACATCCTTCCTCAGAAAAGGAGACCAAATCTGCACACACAATTAGAGTCATAGAGGTTTACAGCATGGAAACAGGCCCTTTGGCCCAACTTGTCCATGCTGCCCTTTTTTTTTAAAACCCGTAAGCTAATCCCAATTGCCCGCATTTGGCCCATATTCCTCTATACCCATTGTACCCATGTAACTATCTAAATGCTTTTTAAAAGATAAAATTGTACCTGCCTCTACTACTACCTCTGGTAGCTTGTTCCAGACACTCACCACCCTCTGTGTGAAAAAATTGCCCCTCTGGACTCTTTTGTATCTCTCCCCCCTCACTTTAAACCTATGCCCTCTAGTTTTAGACTCCCTTACCTTTGGGAAAATATATTGACTATCCAGCTGATCTGTGCCCCTCATTATTTTCTAGACCCCAGCCTCCTACGCTCCAGAGAAAAAAGTCCCAGTCTATTCAGCCTCTCCTTATAACTCAAATCCATCAAGTCCCGGTAGCATCCTAGTAAATCTTTTCTGCACTCTTTCTAGTTTAATAATATCCTTTCTATAATTGGGTGACCAGAATTGCACACAGTATTCCAAGTGTGGCCTTACCAATGTCTTGTACAACTTCAACAAGACGTCCCAACTCCTGTTTTCAATGTTCTGACCAATGAAACCAAACATGCCGAAAGCCTTCTTCACCACTCTGTCCACCTGTGACTCCACTTTCAAGGAGCTATGAACAGGTACCCCTAGACCTCTTTGTTCTGTAACTCTCCCCAACGCCCTATCATTAACTGAGTAAGCCCTGCCCTGGTTCAATCTACCAAAATGCAATCACCTCGCATTTATCCAAATTAAACTCCATCTGCCATTCGTCAGCCCACTGGCCCAATTGATCAAGATCCCGTTGCAATTGGAGATAACTTTCTTCACTGTCCACCATGCCACCAATCTTGGTGTCATCTGCAAACTTACTAACCATGCCCCCTATATTCTCATCCAAATCATTAATATAAATGACAAATAACAGTGGGCCCAGCACTGATCCCTGAGGCACACCACTGGTCACAATTCTAGGTGTCGCCTCACCAAGGCTCTGTATAATTGCAACAACACATCCCTGCTCCTGTACTCGAAACCTCTCGCAGTGAAGGCCGACATACCATTTACCGTCTTTACCGCCTGCTGCACCTGCATGCTTACCTTCAGCGACTGGTGCACAAGGACACCCAGGTCCCGCTGCACACTCCCCTCTCCCAATTTACAGTCATTCAAGTAGTAACCTGCCGCCTTGTTTTTGCTTCCAAAGCGAATAACCTCACATTTACCCCAATGTTTCAAAGCAAATTGTACAATTGTATATTTGATGGGGCTTCTATTTGAGTGAGCCTGGGCCCTATCCCTGCCTTTATCAGCAGACATTATTGGAACTCCTCCTCACTAATGGATCGAGTCTGAGGATTAATTCAGGTGCTGTTTGCCCGCAATTGTAATTATCCATTTAACAACAATCCAACTTCCTGTTTATGGCAATTGCAACGTGAGAGATTGCACCGTGAAGTGCCGCATTAGGTCTATAAACACTGACTGGTGGGAGCCCAGCAGATAAACATCTTTGTGAGGCTAGGAAGTGAAAGAAAGCTGCAAGGAAGTTGTGAAGCTTGTGAGGAAATGACTCACCTCACTATTGCCCTTTGCAGTCAAGTGCAAGTTGCATACAAGAATTTAGGATTGGAAGAATTGCGTCAGGAAGCAAAATACACCAAAATGTTCTAACTAATCGATCATGACTTGCTCTTTTCACAGAATCATAGAATCTCTACAGTGCAGAAGGAGGCCATTCGGCCCATCGAGCCTGCACCGACAACAATCCCACCCAGGCCCTATCCCCGTAACCCCATATATTTACCCAGCTAATCCCTCTAACCTACACGTCTAAGGGTCAATTTAGCTTGGCCAATGCACCTAACCTGCACCTAATCTAAAATCCCCCCAGTTGCCACACTCCGGCACCTGTTCGGGTACACTAAGAGGCAATTTAGCACGGCCAATGCACCTAACCTGCACATCTTTGGACTGTAGGAGGAAACCGGAGCACCCAGAGGAAACCCACACAGATACTGGGAGAACGTGCAGACTCCGCACAGATAGTGACCTGAGGCTGGAATCGAACCCAGGTCCCTGGCACTGTGAGGCAGCAGTGCTAACCACTGTGCCACCGTGCTGCCCAAATTGTACCTTTTGAAGATCCCTGGAAAGATGGAGAATGAGGAGTGACCTAATAGAGGTGTATAAAATTATGAAGGGCATAGATAGGGTGAACAGTGGGAAGCTTTTTCCCAGATCGGAGGTGACGAACATAAGGGGTCACAGGTTCAAGGTGAGGGGGGCAAGGTTCAACACAGATGTCAGGGGGACGTATTTTACACAGAGGGTGGTGGAGGCCTGGAATGCACTGCCACACAAGGTGATTGAGGCGGACACGCTTGGATCGTTTAAGACCTATCGAGATAACCACATGAACAGACTGGGAATAGAGGGATACAAACGGATGGTCTAGTTAGGAACATATGAGCAGCGCAGGCTTGGAGGGCCGAAGGGCCTGTTCCTGTGCTGTATTGTTCTTTGTTCTTTGTTCTCCAGTCGCTTTCACACGGGATCGACTGGGGTGGGTGGGTAGTGTTGGCGGAAGGAGAATAAAGCCAATAAATTGGATTTGATAAGAGAGTAGATCTCCTACAAGTCGTGGAGGGAGACGGTTGACACGTGACCCAAAGCAAGTTCCCAATAAGGCTTTGAAAGTTGAGGCAGAGGGAGATTTGAAGGGGCAAGACGGGGGATTAGAGGGGGATGAATTGAAGGTTCCATCGCCAATGATGGGGACAAAGGCAGAGGGATGTGAGTGATGAGGATGATGCAATAAGTGGCGCGAGGCCGGGGTCGATATTGCAGGGATAACTGGAATTAGACCATGGTGTTGTTTGATAAAGATGATGAGTATTTTGTATTTAATGTGTTGAGGGAACGAGGAGCCAATATTGATCAGCTGGGGGCGGTGGGAGGACATTGAGGATAAATGCATGTCATGTGGCGACATTTGACGCCAAGGGGTAAACTCCCAGGGTTGCTTCCACCCTTAAAGTCCATAAACAACCCTTTAAAAACCTGCAATTTTTATTGAATTTGTTCAATGATGGGCCATTGGTTAATTTGAAGATGTGAGGTAACAAAATGTACCATTGTTTTCTGCCTCTTGGGATGCCTTGGATTAAAAATATCTCATCAAGCTACTTATCAGCTCATGCTGATGTTCAGCTCCTCAATATTGTTGAATTCTTAGAATTTCTACATATTTATAGCATTGAAATGCAGTCAACAGGAAGGTACAGGGCGGGCACATCCTCTGCAGCTTGATGCAATTGAAGATGAGGCACTTGTTTCACTTCTGGCTGTTGAAAATAAGAGAATATATTTTTATTCCAACACCAAAGCTCCTCAGTCCGTAATTCAAAGCAAGAGGTCTCGTGATTCCAAGTAAACCTGTTGGACTTTAACCTGGTGTTGTGAGACTTCTTGCTGTGTCCACCCCCAGTCCAACGCCGGCATCTCCACACCATGTAATACGCACTGGCCTGCTCTCTCTGACATGCACAATATGGGGGGGGTAAAAAACATATTGAGAGTTCAAAGAACTGTTCTGGGATTGCAGACCGGTGTTAAGTATGGGGGTTCTGCAGGAATTTCAACAGGATGACTTCCTCACGGGAAGTCAAAATCTCGGGAACACGTCCCCCATGTTCCACTTGTTGGGAGCGGTTATTTTCAAAGTTTACGGTTAAAGTTTTATTTATTAGTCACAAGTAAGGCTTACATTAACACTGCAATGAAGCGAAAATCCCCTAGTCGCCTGTTCAGGTCAACGCACCTAACCAGCACTTCTCAGACAGCGGGAGGAAACCGGAGCATCCGGAGGAAACCCACACAGACACGGGGAGAACGTGGCAAACTCCACGCACACAGTGACCCAAGCCGGGGATCAAACCCCGGGTCCCTGGTGCTGTGAGGCAGCAGCGCTAACCGCCGTGCCGCCCTTTCCGGAGTGTTCCCAAGAAATCAGGTCGGGGACAGAAATAAAGAAGCAAATTCTAATTGACCAACTGCCTTGTGTTCTTGGCTGGAATTTTACCGCCCCGCCTGCCATGGGAATCGGAGCGGGCGAGGGACGGACAATGGGAAGGCCCTTTGACCTTGGGCGGGATTTTACGGTTTCGGGATGAGCGAGGCTTTAAAATCCCGCTACGTATGTTTAATTTCGTCATGCCGTCTGGTACAAAGAAGGACCAGAGTGAACTGGTTCTGTATGTATCATTTCCTGCAAACCCGTGAAATGTGCCCTCTTTTATTGCGATCCCAACTGATATTAATATTGAGCAGTCAGGTCCCAGAATATAACCCTGGCTCGCTGGACCAGAACTGTTACATTTTTGTTCAGAGACGTGAATAAACAGAGTCAATTAACTTTTAACAAAAAAAAACATTTATTAAATATGAAAAATTGACTATAATATAATACTCCTTCACCCCATCTATATCTTCACAGGTGTACACAGATTTTTTTAAGGATAACACAAGTTCCAAAATATATTTTTTACTCCATTGCTCTCAGTAAGTACACAGTCCCTGTACACAGGCCAACTGTGGTCAGACACACTGCACTCTGAAACCAAGTAGCAGACGCCACCCAATATAGTTTTTGTGGATTTCTCATCAAATCCGCCCCCCCCCCGCTCCCCCCACCCATGCTTATTGCATCATGAGCCAACTGGTCTCACAGAACCTCTGACTTCCACCTGAGTGTTTCCAAACCCCACTCTCGGAAAAACACACCTTAGAATCCTCTCTCAAACAATGCGTTCTCTCGGATGCCTTCACCGAGGATCCACTTCCAAGGATTTCAGTCTTTCCTTTCAGTATTCCTCTGCCTTGGATTGCCACATGCTTTCAAGCTTTCATACAATCTCTCGGGTACCCAGCCATGCCAACAGAACCACTCCACCACAGGCCGTACTCTGATGTCAACAACCTTAGGATTACTTCAGATTCCTGGCTTCTCACTAGCCAACTTCTCCGGGTCTGCACCTTTCAGCTCTGTCTTTAACTGGGAGCCTTTCTCTGCCTCTATCTTTATCTTCAGTGAACAGTACATTGTTCAGATCCCAGTTCTCCTGCCCTTTTGACTTCAGTCTCCCTGGGACTTCTCTTTTTCTTCACTGCTTTCTCGAACAATTTGTTCTTTACCTTCTGGGACTTGCTTTTTGCCCCTTACTCCATTGTAAGAGAGGGAAAGAGGCAGAGGGGGAGAGAGAGAGAGAGAGAGAGGCAGAGGGAGACTTGCTCTCCCTCTCACTCTCCAACTTACTGCGTGAGTTGCTTTCATCTCCGGTACCTGATTCCAACTGTGCTTGTGCATTTCCGTTTCCATTTCCAGCTGCTAAGCAACAGCCTGTTCTTTCCTTAAACTCTGTTTGTTTTCACGTCGTAAAGTCTTTAATTACAATGCAGGTACAGTTTGAAATGAAACCAAAACTCAC